>NW_027526203.1:100166307-100433807 GCF_048455015.1 Haemaphysalis longicornis
TAAAAATTAGCGAAGATGACATACAGATGTAGTACATGAAATGAGCGAAGGTGACATATGCTGCATTCAAAATACTGTTTTCCCAGAGTTTAGCGTGCTTGGAAGAATGTGCATTAACATTTGGCAACCGTAGTTGGTACGTGTTTGTGGCATTTTCCAAGTATCTTTATTTCGTTTAAGGGTGTAAAGGTCGAAAATTCCTGTAAGTAGCGATCATTTCTTTTTTACGCCAGCGTGATAGCGTGGCATAAGTATTGTTTCGTAGAGTTTATGTACAGGCAACATTCCAAGTTGATAAAAAATAGGCCCAGTGTGGGCGTCATAAGGCGAAGGTGAAATTATGCGAAGCCTTTTTTTGTAGTCGATCAAGCTTCGTAAGGTTAACGGAAAAAGTGTTTCCCCATACCGAAAATGCGTAGCTAAGAGTGGAATGAAAAAGGGAGTTATAAATGAGCAATTTAATGTTATGTGGAAGAAACCTTACACGGGATAGAATGTCGACGGTCCTCGAAAGTATAGTAAAAATTGGCGCAGTGTGCGCATTCCAAAGCATTGTTTCATGGCAAAGAACACCAAGGAACCAGTGACTACTGGAAGCAGTTACACGCAAGAAGTACCTGTTAAGTTCGGGCTCCTCATTTAATTAATGAAAGCCGCTGGTGGCTCATGTATCGGCGTCGCCTCCACTTGTAGCTGCCATGCTGTGTTCCTTTCATGCAACCGCAGGGACGCGAAGTTGGGGGCCGCGGAGTGCATGCTTCGTGCTTCTTCCTTTTGTGTACTAGAAGACGGGGGTGCTTAGCCCGAGTACATTTGTTGCGTTGGTATGCGGTCAGCTCGACCGGGCAGTCTCAGTGAATGGCGGATGGGTGCACAACAGTGAAAACAGCCCCGGCGCGGGGTTCCCTCTCGAACAGCGCGCATGCCGCTATTATGGCTTGCCGATATTGGGAAGTGGCTCAGTCGTTCGTCAACATGGTGGACGAGCTGACGGGAAGCGAAAGGATGCCGTCTCTTAGTGTTGAAAAGGCGCGCGCCGTAGTTTTTGAGGATTTGTGAAGCCGGCATCGGTGCTGTTCGTTGATGGGTCATTCGCCTCGGGAATACTCGCCTGGGGTTGAAGGAGCGCTTCCCGATAGTCATGCGGCAGGCGGCGGCGTCCCTTAGTCTGGGACGGCATTAGCCACGACTCCCTCATTGTGCCGGGGAGCGCGCGCGGACAAATGCGGGGCGGCAAGGCGAGTACACTGTAAGATGTTAGCCGCGCGAAGACCGCCCTAAGCGTTCGGCTTTGGCTTTTCTGCAGATGCCACCCGCTTAACGTATGGTTGGACCACTCCGCACGGTCAGTGACTTTAGTGTGCAGATGTCTTGTATTGGATTGTCGGTTGCAATAACGTGAGCGGGAAACGTACTATGAGTGCATGAGAGAGAGAGAGTGTTGGGTCACGTGACCGCAGGTGGGGACATGTCTAGGATTCGTTGGCTGTTGTGGCCATAGCGGTTCATATTAATTATTTTGAAAGGGGTTTTCGCTCTAACTTGAACGCCTCCAAAGGAGGCGTGGTTTTTGGGATCAAAACCGGAGTGTCGGGTTTTTTGCGGGGTCGGTCGAGAGGGATCTAGTTCAGTATAGATATTGGCCAAACAGGCTGCTGCGGGCAGAATGACAATGTAACCGTCATTCTGTCCTGATGTAAATACTTGGAGTAATGTAAATAGTGTAAATAAATCTAATATCCAGAAGGAAGGGTAGTCCTCATCCCTCACCTGCTTCAAGCATCGGACCTCGGTCATCGGAGCGAGTTGAGATCGTCTTGTCGGCTCGAGCATCAAAAGAATTTTATTATTTCGTCTTCATCATTCAACAAGAAGATGGAGAGGCGAAATATAACTCTATCGAGAATAAGGCCTACGTCCACACTTATTGCTTGGTTTTTTTGGACTAAATAACACTGCCTTTGTCTTTGAAGCTTTCATTATTAATGAATTCATTGTACTCCACACAAAGGTACTCCACACAGCTTCACACAAAGGCTTTCACAAAACGATGGTGCTGTTAAGCGAAGACACATAATCGCCTCAAAAAAAGCGCGTCGCGTGGCCGGATTTGAGCCTGGGTACCTTGCGTTACGAAGCCGACGTCTTGAAAAAAATTACTCTGAAATTGGCGTGTAAGACAACTCTAATATTGCGACGAGTTTGGTTTACTTGCATAAATGATTTAGTTGTAGACGCTACAGAATACCCGTGTGCTACGGGCGTCTGCGGAGGGAGTATTGCTACAGCTGTAACTCTTGTTTTGTCAAAACTATTCTGAAACAAATTGTATGACAACCGGCCACCAAGACGACCCTCACAATAGACCGCGTGTCATACATTTTCACAATTACGGAAGTTGTAAACAAAGAAAGCTGTAAACGTTACACAGTGTGCTGCTTCTGCGGGAGAGAAACAGACAGCCGCTAGAATCAGGCTTGCAGGTGAGAAACGAACGAGTGCTCACCTGTCCCTGAGGAGGGACCAGACCTCGCCTCCGAGGCAGGCCTCCATGAGCATGTAGACGTACTTGTCATCCCGGAACGTCTTGTACATGCGGCAGACGAACGGGTGCCTGCAGCCCATCATAAGCGCCTTCTCGCTCAGCACGTGCTCCTGCTGCTGAGTCTCCACGATGTGCTTCTTGGTCAGGCACTTGAGTGCGAACGTCCGGCTGCGGTCCTGCACGTACTGCACCTGCGGCGCCGTTGGCAAGCGTCACACCCCGTGACAGCGCAAACCACATAAAAATGACTAAACTAAAAGCCGGGGCACCGTATTGTATTCATTCGATGCAAAGGTACCATGGTACCTGTGCTATTACCGAAAACGTATTCGCTTGATTTCGCAAGGTTACGTGACAAACTGAACGCCACATGTGCCCCCGTAGTGGGTCTCACGGGCATGAAGCGAAAGCACCCTATTATTCAGCGTATCCTAATGTGTGCACGCCCAGGTTTATATAGATAACCTTCACTGGCTTTTTCTCTGAAAAGCCCCACCGTTTAAGAGCTAAGCGAAAACAATGCATGAAACTGATATTTCGCATATAGCGAGGACCTGGATATGAACGCTAAAGTCGACCTGGATATGAACGCTAAAAATATTTTCGTAACTATAAATTTCTTGTCAAAATTCGCTCAAACGTATACTTCCATATCAAAGCATATAGTTTTTAAAGCAAAACTTTTAACCTCTACCCCCCAAGGATCCTTTCGCGACCGTTGGTGTCAACAGATAACTCCCGCGAACAAATAAAAAAATTTACTGGCACCGCCAGGAATTGAACCTGGAACTAATAGATAAACCACGCGAAAGCCTGTTGTCTTGCCGATTTAGCTACCAGCGAACTTTTTCTTTCATACATGGAAATTTAGAGAGAAATTAGCCAAGACAATTGACACACAATATTGCCGCAAACCATACATTGGGTTTGTTTATTTGTGCTTTGCTTTTACCGCCCGGCTGCGCCGGTCTGTGTTATCTCTGCGCCAAGGAAAGCGCGTGTTCCATTCTTTCTTTCTGTGCCGCATGTGTTATCTGTTGTGATAGGGAGAGCATCCGATCTAACGTGAACAGACCAGAATAATCTTCTTGGATCTACTATGTTCTCGATGTGAATCGACGTTTCGAGAACTACGTGCGCTGAAAGATAAAAAGCCTGCAGTGCGGACGCCGGAGCATTCCATTCGACGACACTCGCCTGTGCAAGTCACTTTGTTGACCGCTGCTTCGCCGCCTCTGTATTCTTTTGAGTTGCTAGGGGAGCACAAGTTCGCTCCAATAAACGTGTTTCTCATTCAAGACAACTGCATCGTCCTTGTCTTCGTGACATCTGGTGGAGGTGCGGCGTACGCACCCTTCATGCCCACTACAACCTCTGGAAGCCGCCAGGCCAGTCCAACAAGAGCCAGCCTCCGCCTGCAAGATTTACCACCCGAGTTCGGTCTACTACCGGAGAAGACGAAGAAGAAAGACGTCGCAACCAGCACCATGCTCAACCAAGCCAATCCTCCTGTCGTTCTGCAGCAGCCACGGGAACCGCCATCACTCCGAGGAGCCCCCGAAGAAGACCCAGAAGAGTGGTTGGAGAAACTGGAGCGGGTCCGGAAATTCAACAGGTGGGACGACGCAGAAACGTTCCGGCACGTTTTCTTTTACTTGGAAGATTCGGCTCGCACTTGGTTCGAGAACCACGAGAGCTCCTTGACAAACTGGGCTCAGTTCAAGAGCGAGTTCACTAAGACCTTCACTACCGTGGTTAGAAAAGAACGCGCAGCGCTTTTACTTGAAACTCGAACGCAGCACCCCAACGAAGGGGTAGTGATCTTTGTTGAGGAGATGAAGAGGTTGTTTCGACGTGCGGATCCGGAGATGACAGAAGAAAAGAAACAAAGGTTTCTCATGCGAGGGGTAAAGCAGGAGCTTTTTGCTTGCCTTGTCCGCAATCCTCCCAAGACGGTGGCCGAATTCGCGTCTGAGGCGGCTGCGATGGAGAAGACGCTGGAAGTTCGAACGAGGCAGTACGATCGCCCGGTCCACGTGCTGGTTTTCGAGACGATCGGTGCCGGGGCTACAAGCTCCGACACACTGCGTGAGACCATCCGAGCAGTGGTCAGGGAGGAGCTTCGGAAGCTTTTTCCGACGACGCCGCAACCTCAAGTGGCTTCCCTGACTGACGTCGTCCGCGAAGAGGTTCAACACGCTTTGGGCACTTCCATGCCATCCGAGGCACCCCGCGAGCCACAGGCGATGACCTACTCCGCGGCTGTTCGTCGACCCCAGCCCTGCTCCAACCAGTCTACAAGAAGCTCCACCGTACCGCCGTCCACTCTCGCCGCTATCCCCACTGTCGCCGCCATCGACCGTACCGCCGTACACAGCCCAAACCCAGACGCCGAGAAAGACTGACGTTTGGCGAACGCCAGATCATCGTCCGCTGTGCTACCATTGCGGAGAGGCCGAACACATCTATCGTCGCTGCCCGTACAGGAGACTCGGACTGCGAGGTTTCTCGGTCGACGCCCCACGCCCCCGACCCGGCCAGCGCCCTACTGAGATCGACGAATACCTGTCCAACACCAACCGAGGACCAGCCCGTTCACACCGATCGCCGTCGCCCTACCCATACCAGTCGCCTAACCACCGTAGCAATGCTGATTTCGCACGTGGAAGGTCCCCCAGCCCACGCGGGGGAAACTAAAAGCAGCAACTTCTGGAGGTGAAGTTGCTCTACGGCGAAAAACTGGAAACACTCCAACGACGCAAGGACGCGCCGAAGACAGTGATTCACGACATGCCCTCATCCCGACGACCCGACCTAGCCCTGACGATACTACTGAACACGACGACAGCTACACGGCGCGACGCGTACCAGACCTGACCGAGACGTCCGTTGAGAAGACGACGACAACGACGATGCACAACAATGCACAGTGTCCGACCGTCAACACGTACATGCAGAGATACGACGCCCCGACGAACCCGGAACTCGAAGAAGACTGCATCTGACGTCAAGGTGTCCATCGACGGCTTTGACGTAGTCGCCCTCGTAGACACGGAAGCTGACTATTCGGTAATGAGCTCACCATTTGCGTCTAAACTGAAGAAAGTTATGACCAGATGGGACGGTTTGCACATACGCACAGCAGGAGGCCACCTCGTGACGCCAAGTGGAACGTGCACATCGCGCGTCACCATAGACGGCACAACGTACCCTGCGGCGTTCGTCATTCTGCCTAACTGCTCCCGCGACGTAATTCTTGGAATTGACATTTTGATGGACAACGGTGCAATAATCGATCTGCAGACCAAGTGAATAACTTTCTCCCCCAATCACTCCATGGGGCCGGAACCGAACCCCGAACGACGTGCTGCTATAAGGATTGCCGATGATCATGTCACCCTGCCACCCCGCGCAAGCTCGATGGTTGCAGTCTACTGTGAAGATGCTGCTCGTGACGTCGACGCTATCGTAGACACTGATCAAAGGGTGCTTCTCGACCGTGGTGTGTCGGTCGAAAGAGGCATTGCGCGCTTCAAGGAACACCAATCCCACATTTTGGTTACTAATTTCACCGAGGAGTACCAGCATTTAAACAAGGTCGCGGCAATTGCATTCCTCGAAGAAACGCAAGAAGCAAGTCACGTGATCGCGGTCGCCGAATTCGAACGTACACCCGTAGAAACCTTCAAGCTCCCGCAGCCCTTCGACGTGAATCCGGCGCTACCGCAAGAAAAACGGAACAAATTATTTGCTTTGCTGCGTCGCTATATAGAATGTTTTTCGTCGAGCGCCAAACTACGTCAGACCCCTCCAGCGAAGCACCGAATAATAACCGAAGATGCAGCCCGACCTACCCTACAGTCACCGTACCGCGTCTCTTCACACGAACGGGAAGCCATCCGGACTCGAGTCGACGAAATGCTCAGCGACGACATTATACAGCCATCGAAAAGCCCCTGGGCTGCACCCGTCGTACTCGTAAAGAAAAAAGACGGCACATTAAGGTTTTGTGTTGACTACCGGCGACTGAACAAAATCACGAAAAAGGACGTGTACCCCTTCCCCCGAATCGACGACGCCCTCGACCACCTCTGCCACGCGAAGTACTTCTCATCGATGGACCTGAAGACCGGCTACTGGCAAATTGGAGTGGACGAGAGAGACCGAGAGAAGACTGCATTTATAACCCCAGACGGCCTATACGAGTTCGAGGTGATGCTGTTTGGGCTGTGCACAGCGACGTTTTAAAGAGTCATGGACACTGTGCTAGCTGGCCTTAAGTGGCACACCTGCCTCGTATACCTCGACGACGTAGTGGTATTCGCCCGGACTTTCGACGAACACCTTGCAATGTTGGAGTCTGTACTCGAGGCCATTCATACGTCGGGGTTGACGCTGAAGCCTGAAAAGTGCCGTTTCGCATACGGAGAACTCAAGTTCTTGGGCCACGTCGTCAACGCCGCAGGAGTCCTACCTGACCCAGCAAAAACTTCAGCCATTGCGAACTTCCCAAGGCGGAAAGACAAGAAGGGCGTGCGAAGATTTCTCGGGCTGTGCGCATACTACCGGCGCTTCGTCGCAAACTTCGCACGCATTGCAGAGCCACTCACGCGCTTGACGAAAGATAGCACCCCTTTCAGCTGGGAAAACGATCAAGAAAAAGCATTCTGCGAGCTGCAAAAACGCCTGCAAAGCCCGCCCGTGCTCGCTCATTTCGACGAAAATGCCGAAACGGAAATGCACACGGACGCCAGTGATATAGGCTTGGGTGCCGTCCTTGTCCAAAAGTCCAAAAACAAAGCGGCTGCGAAAGGGTAATCGCCTATGCCAGCCGTGGTCTGTCGAAGGAGGAGAAAAACTATTCTGCCTTTGAGAAAGAGTGCCTGGCTATTATATGGGCGATTTCAAAATTTCGCCCATACGTGTATGGAAGGCCATTCAAGGTTATAACAGACCACCATGCGCTGTGTTGGCTCGCCAATTTGAAGGACCCCTCTGGCTGTCTTGGGCGGTGGAGCTTGCGCCTGCAGGAGTTTGACGTTACTGTCGTTTATAAATCCGGCAGGAAACACTCCGACGTCGACTGCCTGTCCCGCGCCCCCGTCGACCCACCACCACAAGACTCTGATGAAGACAGCGCGTTCTTCGGGATCGTGAAGGAGAGCAACCTAGCCGCCCAGCAGCGGGCCGACCCCGTCTTACGGGCCACAATCGAGTATCTCGAGGGATGCAACGTTGCCGTTCCTAGGACCTTCAAACGCAGCTTACCAGAATTCAGCCTGAGAAACTCCGTCCTCGTGAAGAAGAATTTCAGCCCCGGAACAAGAGCGAATTACCTTCTCGTCATCCCCCCGGACCTTCGTGACAAAATTTTGGAAGCGTGCCACGATGACCCGTCTTCCGGAAATCTCGGCACAGCCCGCACTATTGGAAAAATTAAGGCGAGGTACTACTGGCCCGGCCTTACCTCTGACGTCACCCACTACGTCCGGAGCTGCCGTGACTGCCAGCGACGAAAAACGCCGCCGACAAGACCCGCCGGACTTCTGCAACCAATCGCCGTCTCATCGAGACCATTTCAACAGATTGGAATGGACCTTTTAGACCCGTTCCCTACGTCACGATCACAGAACAAGTGGATTGTCGTAGCGACAGACTCCATGACGCGCTACGCAGAGACCGCCGCTCTTCCGAGGGGGACTGCACAAGAAGTGTCAAAGTTCTTTATAAGCCAAGTTGTGCTGCGACATGGAGCACCGGAAGTCCTAATCACAGACCGCGGAACGGCATTTACTGCGGAGCTGATGCAAGGAGTATTACGCTACAGCAACACGGATCACCGAAGAACGACGGCGTACCACCCCCAAACGAACGGACTAACAGAACGTCTGAACAAGACAATCGCAGATATGCTGTCAATGTACGTTGACGTTGAACATAAGACTTGGGACGAAGTGCTCCCGTATTTCACGTTTGCGTACAACACGGCTATCCAGGAGACGAAGCAGCTGACGCCGTTCGAGCTTGTCTACGGTAGAAGGCCGACTACGATGCTCGACGCCATGCTTCCGCTCGTAGAAGACGCCGACCTCAACGCCGACGTCCACGGATATCTTCAACGTACGGAGGAGGCCCGCCAGCTCGCTCGAGTTCGTATAACGGACCAGCAGCTGGTGGATGCGGGCCGCTACAACCTCTGACGCCGAGACGCCGAGTACCAACCAGGGGATCGTGTGTGGGTTTGGACTCCCATCCGACGACGCGGACTCATTCAGAAGCTCCTGCGACGGTATTTCGGACCCTACCAGATTCTACGACGTGTTGGCCAACTTACCTACGAAGTGATCCCCGATGTTGACTCCGGCACATCACGACAACGCACGTGGCCTGAAGTCGTCCACGTGGTTCGTGTAAAACCTTTCTACGGACGATAACGAATTTTATTTTAAAGCAAAGCTTTTTACCTCTACCCCCCAAGGGTTCTTTCGCGACCGTTGGTGTCACCACAAAACTCCAGGGAACAAATAAAAGAATTTACTGGCACCGCCGGGAATCGAACCTGGAACTAATAGACTAACAAAGCGGAAGCCCGTTGTCTTACCGATTTAGCTACGAGCCCACGCGAAGACAGGGAGACAGGTGGTGTACTCACCAAGCACATCTACGGGTTTACCCGCATTGTTCTCGCGGAATGCCACGTGAAAGCGTCACGCGACCACTCACGCCCGTCTAGCGGCCCTGTGCGCACCTTGCTCATGTGCTAAGAGTTACAAAAATTAAAGGAAGCTCACACCAATGCATGGCATCTCACTTCTAGTCCACCAATGTGCTATCAAGCCTGTGGCCTCCAGTGTTCACGTAAACAATCACAGCTACTTGTCGTCCGCCCTCACGCCAAACCAAGGAATACATTCAAATACTCCTTGATGGTCAGGCCATCACTCCAAACCCCAGCATCAAGATCCTGCGCCTACATTTCCAGGCCAACACCAAGAGTGACGTCTCTTTGCAGCGCCTCAAAAACAGCATTAACCTAATCATACACATGATCAGGCGAGTTGCCACCAAGAAGCGAGGCCTAAAAGAATCCGGTACCTTTCGATTAATTGAAGCTTTTGTCCTCTCTTTATATAATGATTAGAAAGGCGGTCGAGCAGGCCATTGGTCTTCTCATGAGTGCGTCCACACAGAGGCTGCTTAGCGCGGGGCTCCACAACACGGTGGAAGAGCTGATAGAAGGCCATCTTTCAAACCAGAAGGTCCGACTCAGAACAGCGATGGGTAACCGCATGCTTCACCAGATTGGCTGGGCAGCCCAAAATGTCACTCAGCTTGACGTACTCCCAGACTTTTGGCGACTGAAACTAAAGATGCTCCCTTTGCTTACGAATATGAACCCCTCACATGACGAGGGTCACCGAAAAGCACGGGCTCAAGTGCTAAACACCACCCTCGGTGGGGATCATGCAGTTATCTACACAGATGCCTCCAAACATCGGGGGCACCAATACGCCATCATCGTGGCTTCTTCCAGAATCAACCTCCTTGCGTGTACCTCGCTTAGGACCCAAGAAATGACGGCAGCAGAAAAGGCAGCCATCACCTTGGCTCTCGCTCAACCAGGGGTTCGGAGGATAGTCAACGATTCCGAGAAAGCCTACTGGAATTACCAGTAGGGTTGGGTGTGCTGACCTGCACTGCGCGTGCTAAAAAAACACTCCCCAAACGGTTCCATTCAGCTCATCTGGACACCCCCTCACGCTTCAATGGAGGGCAACAAATACGGCCACCCAACAAGCCTGCGCTTTTACCTCCCGTTCTATGGAGCTGCACGAGGACAGTCACCCGCGTGTCACGTTCAGGGAGATAACCCAGCATTATCACCTTCTGAGACAGACCGTACCTTCGCCTTACCCTGACCTTTCGAGAGAACAACAAACTACCCCACGGCTCATACAATCCGGGCTCCTTCCCACAGCCTACGCGTCTTCACTTAATGTATCCGAATCGCTACGACGCTGAATGTAAATTTTGCTCAGAAGTAGGAACACTCCGCCCCGTAATCGGCGTGTGCGACTTTAGCCCTGACCGCCCTCCTCTCTTTCCATCAACTACCCAACAAGAGCAATGGGAGATGCTGCTGTCCAGGCCCTGTCTACCTACCCAGCTTCAGCGGGTGGACAGAACACAGGCTGCGCGGACTGCATATGGGCCCCACAGAAGGAGGAATCACTCCCCAGGGCTGCACTCTGTTCCGCTCAGAAATAACAGAAGTATTTCTTCTTCCTCCTCCTGCTTCTCTTCCGCAAATCTAGTCGCCTCCGTCCGCGGCGCAGAGACAGAGAAGACAGATCGTCTAACACCGGGTTGTAGCTTACTTTAATTTTATAAAAAAAAAGTTTCCACTCTGGCGCTACACCAGTACAACTCAACCAAACACTGTTCATGCATCATGCATTGATTTAGCCTTAACAAGAATATTTCTTTGAAGTAATAAATGGTGTTGTTAAGTGCGTTTGACTACTCTCTGGTTTTGCTATAAGTAGAGCGATGTGAGTGAATTTAAGTGACGTCGCATGGGTAATCGTTATGGGTACCGTTTACAGCTTTGCTTTCCAACCACATTTACGGGGTGGATTGGCGCGATTTTTTTTATTTTCGAACTGTCGCTTATGTTAGCATCGGGTCGATGCACTCTTAGAGGGGGGGTAACGCCGCAAACCATACATTGGGTTTGTTTATTTGTGTTTTGCTTTTACCGCTCGGCTGCGCCGGTATGTGTTATCTCTGCGCCAAGGGAAGCGCGTGTTCCATTCTTTCTTTCTGTGCCGCATGTGTTATCGGTTGTGATAGGGAGAGCATTCCAATCTAACGTGAACAGCCCAGAATAATATTCTTGGATCCACTATATTCTCGATGTGAATCGACGTTTCGAGAACCGCGTGCGCCGAAAGATAAAAAGCCTGCATTGCGGACGCCGGAGCATTCGATTCGACGACACTCGCCTGTGCAAGTCACTTTGTTGACCGCTGCTTCGCCGCCTCTGTATTCTTTTGAGTTGTTAGGGGAGCACAAGTTCGCTCCAATAAACGTGTTTCTCATTCAAGACAACTGCATCGTCCTTGTCTTCGTGACAATATAAACACTAACAGACAGCAAAGGGTAAGTACGTCAGTCTAACAAAGGTCGGCACCAATTCAAAACTCAGGCGAGCAAACGCACGCATCCAAAAGATGCAGCCACTCTGGTGGATCACTCTGCGCAACATAAACTCTCCGTACCAACGCCGCCTGTTCCCGAAAAATGCACTTGGTCGGCCTAGGGGGTTCAGCATGCCGATCAGTCATGCGGCACTTCCACAAGCTAAACAAACCTAGGAGCACAAAAACGTCATATGGCACCCAATTAACGTCCTCAAATGGCAAGAAGCGAATAGTGTATGGGGTGATGTCAATGTCCTTTTTCAGTGTCCGTTGCAAAACATCCCAGAAAAACACCGCGTCACGGCACAGCACAAAAGAGTGGTCAATAGTTTCATGTTGGTTGCACAAGCGGCAATTGTCTGACCAAGGGATCGACATTCCTTTGTCTCGCAGCCATGTTTTAACTGGAAGCGTTTGTGAATGAAGCTTAAAGAAAAAAAAATCGCGCCAATCCACCCCGTGAATGTGGTTGAAAAGCAAAGCTGTAAACTGCACCCATAACGATTACTCATGCGACGTCACTTAAAATCACTCACATCGCTCTACAAATAGTAAAACCAGAGAGAAATGAAATGCACTTAACCACACCATTTATTACTTCAAAGAGATATTCTTGGTAAGGTTAAATCAATGCATGATGCATGAACGGTGTTTGGTTGAGTTGTATTGGTGTAGCACAAGAGTGGAAACTTTTTTTTATAAAATCAAAGTAAGCTCCAACCCGGTGTTAAACGATCTGACTTCTCCGTCTCTGCGCCGCGTACGGAGGTGACGAGACTTGCGGCTGAGAAGGAGGACGAAGAAATACTTCTGTTGAGATTTCTGAACGGCCCAGAGTGCAGCCATGGGGAGCGATTCCTTCTTCTGTGGGGCCCATATGCAGTCCGCGCGGCATGTGTTCTGTCCACCAGCTGAAGCTGGGTAGGTAGAGAAGGCCTGGACAGCAGCATCTCCCATTGCTCTTGTTGGGTAGTTGACGGAAAGAGAGGAGGGTGTCAGGGCTAAAGTCGCACACCCCGATTACGGGGCGGAGTATTCCTACTTCTGAGAAAAATTTACGTTCAGCGTCGTAGCGATTCGGATGCATTACGTGAAGACGCGTAGGCTGCGGGAAGGAGCCCGGATTGTATGAGCCGTAGGGTAGTTTGTTGTTCTCTGGAAAGGTCAGGGTAAGGCGAAGGTACGGTCTGTCTCAGAAGGCGATAATGCTGGATTATCTCCCTGGACGTGACAAGCGGGTGACTGTCCTCGTGCAGCTCCATAGCACGGAGGTAAAAGCGCAGGCTTGTTGGTTGGGCGTATTTGTTGCCCTCCATTGAAGGGTGAGGCGGTGTCCAGATGAGGTGAATGGAACCTTTTGGGGAGTTGTTTTTTAGCACGCACAGGGCCGGTCAGGACACCCAACCCGACTGGTAATTCCAGTAGGCTTGCTGGGAATCGGTGACTACCCTCTGAACCCCTGGTTGAGTGAGAGCCAAGTTGAAGGCTGCCTCTTCTGCTGCCGTCATTTGTTGGGTCCTAAGCGAGGTACACGCAAGGAGGTTGGTTCTGGAGGTAGCCACGATGATGGCGTGTTGCTGCCCTCGATGTTTGGAGAAGTCTGTGTAGATACCTGCATGCGCTCCACCGAGGGTGGTGTTTAGCGCTTGAACCCGTTCTTTTCGTTGATCCTCGTCATGTGAGGGGTTCATATTTCTAAGCAAAGGGAGCATCTTTAGTTTTAGTCGCCAAGAGTCTTGGAGTATGTCAAGCCGAGTGACATTCTGGGCTGCCCAGCCAATCTGGTGAAGCATGCGGTTACCCACCGCAGTTCTGAGTCGGACCTTCTGGTTAGAAAGATGGCCTTCTATCAGCTCTTCCACCGTGTTGTGGAGCCCGTGCTAAGCAGCCTCAGTGTGGACGCACTCATGAGAAGACCAATGGCCTGCTCAACCGCCTTTCTAATCATTATATAAAGCATCTCTATGTCTTCCTTGTCGAGAAGAAGATAGGGGTTTCTCGTAAGTAACTCTCGAGAGGACAAAAGCTTCAATTAATCGAAAGGTACCGGATTCTTTCTGGCCTCGCTTCTTGGTGGCAACTAGCCTGATCATGTGTATGATTAGATTAATGCTGTTTTTGAGGCGCTGCAAGGAGACGTCACTCTTGGTGTTGGCCTGGAAATGAAGGCCCAGGATCTTGATGCTGGGGTTTGGAGTGATGGTCTGGTCATCGAGTAGTATTTGAATGTATTCCTTGATTTGGCGTGAGGGCGGACGACAAGGAGCTGTGATTTTTTACGTGAACACTGAAGCCCACAGGCTTTAGCACATTGGCGTACTAAAAGTGAGATTCCATGGATTGGTGTGAGCTTCCTTTAATTTTTGTAACTCTTAGCACATGAGCAAGGTGCGCACAGGGCCACTAGACGGGCGTGAGTGGTCGTGTGACGCTTTCACGTGGCATTCAGCGAAAAGGCAGGGGGTAAACCCGTAGATGTGCTTGGTGAGTCCACCATTTGTATTCCCGTGTTCGCGTGGGCTCGTAGCTAAATCGGTAAGACAACGGGCTCTCGCTTTGTTGGGCTATTAGTTCCAGGTTCGATTCCCGGCGGTGCCAGTAAATTCTTTTATTTGTTGGCTGGAGTTTTCTGGTGACACCAACGGTCGCGAAAGAACCCTTGGGGGGCAGAGGTAGAAAGCTGTGCTTCAAAAAATCGCGCCAATCCACCCCGTGACTGTGGTTGGAAAGCAAAGCTGTAAACGGCACCCATAACGATTACTCATGTGACGTCACTTAAAATCACTCACATCGCTCTACAAATAGTAAAACCAGAGAGAAGTGAAATGCACTTAACCACACCATTTATTACTTCAAAGAGGTATTCTTGGTAAGGTTAAATCAATGCATGATGCATGAACGGTGTTTGGTTGAGTTGTATTGGTATAGCACAACAGTGGAAACTTTTTTTTATAAAATCAAAGTAAGCTCCAACCCGGTGTTAGACGATCTGACTTCTCCGTCTCTGCACCGCGGACGGAGGCGACGAGACGGAAAGGTCAGGGTAAGGCGGAGGTACGGTCTGTTTCAGAAGGCGATAATGCTGGATTATCTCCCTGGACGTGACAAGCGGGTGACTGTCCTCGTGCAGCTCCATAGCACGGGAGGTAAAAGCGCAGGCTTGTTGGGTGGGCGTATTTGTTGCCCTCCATTGAAGCGTGAGGTGGTGTCCAGATGAGCTGAATGGAACCGTTTGGGGAGTGTTTTTTTAGCACGCGCAGTGCAGGTCAGGACACCCAACCCGACTGGTAATTCCAGTAGGCTTGCTGCAAATCGGTGACTACCCTCTGAACCCCTGGTTGAGTGACAACCAAGGTGATGGCTGCCTCTTCTTTTGCCGTCATTTGTTGGGTCCTAAGCGAGGTACACGTAATTAGGTTGGTTCTGGAGTTAGCCACGATGATGGCGTGTTGCTGCCCTCGATGTTAGGAGAAGTCTGTGTAGATAACTGCATGAGCCCCACCGAGGGTGGTGTTTAGCGCTTGAGCCCGTGCTTTTCGTTGACCCTCGTCATGTGAGGGTTCATATTTCTAAGCAAAGGGAGCATCTTTAGTTTTAGTCGCCAATAGTCTGGGAGTACCTCAAGCGGAGTGACATTCTGGGCTGCCCAGCCAATCTGGTGAAGCATGCGGTTACCCACGGCAGTTCTGAGTCGGACCTTCTGGTTAGAAATATCGCCTTCTATCAGCTCTTCCACCGTGTTGTGGAGCCCGTGCTAAGCAGCCTCAGTGTGGACGCACTCATGAGAAGACCAATGGCCTGCTGAACCGCCTTTCTAATCATTATATAGAGCATCTCTATGTCTTCCTCGTCGAGAAGAAGATAGGGGTTTGTCGTAAGTAACTCTCGAGAGGACAAAAGCTTCAATTAATCGAAAGGTAACGGATTCTTTTAGGCCTCCCTTCTTGGTGGCAACTCGCCTGATCATGTCTATGATTAGATTAATATTGTTTTTGAGGCGGTGCAAGGAGACGTCACTCTTGGTGTTGGCCTGGAAATGTAGGCCCAGGATCTTGATTCTGGGATTTGGAGTGATGGCCTGGTCATCAAGGACTATTTTAATGTATTCCTTGATTTGTCGTGAGGGCGGACGACAAGGAGCTGTGATTTTTTACGTGAACGCTGGAGGCCACATGCTTTAGCGCATTGGCTTACTAAGTGAGATTCCATGGATTGGTGTGAGCTTCCTTTAATTTTTGTAACTCTTAGCAAATGAGCAAGGTGCGCACAGGGCCTCTAGACGGGCGTGAGTGGTCGTGTGACGCTTTCATGTGGCATTCAGCGAGAAGGCAGGGAGTAAACCCGTAGATGTGCTAGGTCAGTACACCATTTCTCTTCCCGTGTCCGTGTGGGCTCGTAGCTAAATCGGTAAGATAATGGGCTTTCGCTTTGTTAGTCTGTTAGTTCCAGGTTCGATTCCCGGCGGTGCCCGTAAATTCCTTTATTTGTTAGCTGGAGTTTTCTGGTGACACCAACGGTCGCGAAAGAACCCTTGGGGGGTAGAGGTAGAAAGCTTTGCTTTAAAACATTTTGGCATTTGGCGGCACGCACATACGCTTGACACGGTCTAAAACATTATTCGTATGGTCCCACAAGTATGGCTGACGATAAAGGGGCACGGGGAATAGATTACGAATTTAAGTGTTCGTCATAGCCGTCCTTGAACGACTAAACAGGTACTCCAGAGAAAACCGCGCAGTAACGATTTTGATTGGTTGATTGTATGGTTTAACGCGCCGACGCAACGCAGACGATGAGGCGCGCCGTAGTGGAGGGCTCCGGATTAATTTTGACCACCTTGGGATCTCTAACGTGCGCCGAAATCTCGTACACACGGGCGTTTTTGCTTTTCGCCTCCATCAGAAAAGCGGCCGCCGCGGCCGGGAATCGAACCCGCGACCTCATGCTCAGCAGCGCAGTAAGGAAATAAAAAGTATCCACAACTTCTTTTAGAAAACCCCATGGCAGCTTTTGGTTCACCTCACGCATAGAAACAAGGAGAAACGATAAATGGTAACTTATGCGCTCTTGAATTAGCTAGACAGTGCTATCCACTTTTACGTTCTGTTTAGCTACGAGCCCACGCAGAGGCGGGGAATACAAGTGGTGCACTCACCAAGCAAATCTACGGGTTTAACTCCTGCATTCTCGCTGCTTCTCGAGTGGGCTCGGTGGCTGTGCTTCAGCGCAGACCACTATTCCGTTCCATTTTGCCATGCAGGTTAGTTGAATGTATCATTCTTTTGGAAAAAAAATCTCGCCATTACTTTCTTATACAGCTACCGAGCCCACGGTGTTGCGCAACAATTGTTGTCCAATGTGTTCATGCCATGCAGTCTCTTTTGCTTTTGGCGGGAGATATCGAATCTAACCCTGGCCCTCCCAGTATTCAGGATGTAATGTACGAGTTAGGAAAGCTATCGGCTGGCCAGTCGAAAAGGATTACCAATATACTAGACACTAAAACCAGCTACTGACAACAGACAAAACCCTGTCGGTCCTAAATAAACGCATGACTGATTAAGAAGGACATTATCAAGCCATTTCAAACATCCGAACCAACCTGGGCAGTATAAAAACAGGTACCAGTGAAATGGCTAACCAGATTGCCCGGCTTGCTGCACAGATGGATGATACCGAAAACAGGTCATGTAAGAAATAACCTAATATTTTATAACATTCCCGACCCATACCCTCAAGAAGCATTCGCAGAATCTGAAGAAATCATCATCCGTCTTTGTAATGATTACTTGGAGTTCGCCGTTGACCCTAATCACATTGAACGCGCGCATCGCCGAGGACGCCATACAGTAGGCCGTAATCGGCCGCTCATCGTAAAATTCAATCAGTTCAAAACTAAAGAATCTCTACTTTCTAATGGCCCCAAACTTAAGGGAAGCAATTTCAGTGTCGGTGAAGATTTCTCTCAGCCCGTTAGAGTTGCTCGTAAAAACCTTACAGCCATCGCTAAATCAAAATCCACCTCCTACTCTCTGCGCTTCAAAACATTGCACATTGGTACCAAACCTTACGTGTATGACCACTCCACAGAATCTGTTAAGGACATGTTGTAGCAATTGCCCCGTCATCAAAATGCGCCTCACCGCCCTCGATCCGCCCCTCGATCAAACTTACCGCTCTCTGCTATCTTTATCTAACATACGCATTTTATTACAAAAGGGACATTATTTCTAATCTGGTGTCATCTGGTAGCAACCTTCTGATACTAAAGGAAACATGGCTTACTAGTGACGTGACTGACGGCGAAGTACTCGCTGACCTACCAAATTTTCGACTGTTTCGAAACGATCGCAGGGGCACGAGAGGGGGATGAGTACTTGTAGCTTTCAGTCACAACATATCCTGTTCGTCTATAAACATCGTGTCCGACCTTGAAATCCTGTAGCTTAAATGGCATACCGCACCACGCTCAGTTTTACTAGGCGTTTGCTATAGGCCCCCTCACAGTACTCCAGACTTCTCTTCTAAGATCATTAATATCCTAAGCGGAATAACGACCAAACACCCTAATATGCATGTAATTCTGTTTGGAGATTTTATTTTCCCAATATCGATTGGTCAAGCCAGCCTGCACCAGCGGCTACGTCAAGGGAATCGAACGACTTCCTAGGTGTATGCTTTACTTTATTCTATCTCAAGTTCTTACAGAACCAACGCGCGTTACGGGTAACTGCCAAGACATTGTAGATCTTATATTAACAAGCCATCCCGAGTGCGTGTCCTCCATTGCGTGCCTCCCAGAAATCAGTGATCATAAAGTCATTCATGTTTACATCGTAATTAAGCCCGTTTTGGCCCCGACCTTACAAAAAATATCCGTTTGTATGGTAAAGAAAATTACGAAGCAATTAACTGTGAACTAACGAATTTTTACTCCACTTGTGAAACTGCCCTTTCTTGTCATAATGTAGCCGAAAACTGGTTGATTTTCAGAGACAAACTAAACGAAATGGTTGATAAATACATTCCCCAAATTAACATTGATTCTGATTCCGCCCAACCCTGGTTCAATAAAGCTCTGAAACGATTAGAAAACAAGAAAAAACGCTCCTTCCGCGCAGCCAAGTCCCGTAACACCCCTGATGCATAGAACGAGGATAAAACCGCCGAATCTGCTTATCTGCAAGCCATACGTCACGCGAAACACTCATTCTTTCATTCTGACCTACCGAACATGCTTAACAACAATTCCCAGAAATTCTGGCACGTCTTAAACCCCCAGGACACGCACATTATTACCCTATCTCATCAGTCAGTTGATGCCCTACGTAACGCGGAATGTGCACAAGTGTTTAACGGCACCTTCGCATCAGTTTTCACCCAGGAAGCTTGTTATTTACCATTCCTCATGCGAACTTTAAATGTACCATGCCACCAATTGCATTTTTTTCCCAGCGGTATTTCATCACTGATAGACAAAATCGAACTTTCTTCTTCAGCTGGTGTAGACAATATTGCATCCAAACTTCTCAAAAAGTACGCGCCAATCCACCGTGTGAATGTGCTTGGAAAGCAAAGCTCTAAGCGGCACCCACAACAATTACTGATGCGACATCACTTAAATTCATTCACGTGGCTATACAAATAGTGAAACCAGAGACAAGTGAAATGCACTTAACCACACCCTTGATTACTTCAAAAAGATAATCTTTGCTAAGGTTAAATCAATGCATGATATATGAATGGTATTTGGTTGTGTTGTATTGGGGAAGCATGAGTGGAAACGTTTTTATAAAATTAAAGGAAGCTCAAACTCTGTGTTCGACGATCTCACTTCTCCGTCTCTGCCGCCGCCGACAGAGGCGACGGAATCGGCTAGAGAGGGAGGAGGAGCTGAAGGAGGAAATAGTAATTTTATTTAGATTTCTGAACTGCCCAAAGGGTGTGCCAGGGGAGTGGCACCTCCTTCACTGCAGCCCATATGCACTCCGTGCCGCCTGTGCTTTGTCCACCAGGTGTAGCAGGGTAGGCAGAGAGAGCTGGACAGCAACATCTTCCATTACTTTCGTTGGGTAGTTGAGGAGAAGAGAAGGGGGTGCTCAGGGCTAAAGTCGCACACCTCGATTATGGGCGGAGTGTTTCTACTTCTGAGCAAACTTTACATTCAGCATCGTAGCGATTACGGTGCATTGAGGGAAGTCGCGTCGAATGGTGTAAGGGATCCAGGCGCCAGCGACGCTGCATAGTCGAACGCGTAGGAAGCGGCGATCCCCTGAAGGGCGCCTGAAGGACTTTATGGCAGCCAGCCTGTCAACAGCAGGCGGCCTTTGGATCATGCCACCTGCGTGGAGACTAATTGTCTTGAGCCTCAGCTGGGCTGCGACGTTGTGTTGAACGGCGGGTTGCAAGGCAGAGTACGAGCGTGGGAAGGCATGGGTCAGATCCTCGATTCGCTTTACGCGGACGAGGCGGCGGTTGTTTCGGGGGCCGCCTGCGCGCGCGTTTAGCCAGTGGGGCGGTGGTTTGGTCTTTGTTGGCCCGCGCGCACAGTAGGAAGTGCGAAGATGTTTCGATGGGAATGCGGCGCCGCGGAGTCTGCGCGTCCCATACGGTTTCTTCCGAGCTAGGATCGCCTGTCAATGGCAGGGGAGACTCGAGGGCGCGCTGCGTTCGTTAAGAGGAACGAATACGGGTCACCCCGTGTTTGTGGTGGCGGTCGAACTTTGGACAAGGCGTTAACGCGTAAACTGTGGGAGTGGGAACGGCCAACGCAAAGCGTGCGCAGAAGCTTGACCGGGCGCTTGCACGTGTGTCCTGGGGTGTTTGAGTGTTTGTTGTGTTTGTTTGGTTTGGTTTTAATCTCTTTCTGGTTTTTCTGGGGGTAGAGATGGACCAGCCTTTCAGGGTTACGCGCACCGCGGTTTAGGCCCGGATTTGGTGATCCATCCAAACAAGTCGCCAGGAGATACTGATTGGCCTGTGTATCAGGGGTGGAGCCTAAGTAGCCCATCAAAAGCATGAGACACGGGGTCTCCGGGTCGAATCCTCAGTGTTTTAATGTGCTATGCATGGTCGGCGTATTTCCGGGCTAGCCAGGCTCGGCTAGGGAGGATCTCACCACTTGGGTAGTCTTAAACCAGGGTCCGTCGCTGACGGGGGTGCCGCTACCGCAAAGTTGTAGTTGGCTTAAAACTCTCACTTTATTTCTTACTTTGTTAACTCTATCTTCAGTCTATCAGTATTCTGTCTACATCTTCTCTGTAAATAAGCAGTCGAACGTCGAACGTCGAGCAGTCGAAATAAGCAGTGTACAACACGCCATCAACCATCGTCGTCGTGTCAACAGTGCCGAAACCATCAGGCAGCAACGGAGCTCATCATCATCTTCAACAACAAGGGAAGAACCAAACATTTACTAATGATATGAGCCATAGGGTAGTTGTTCCGCTGAAAGTTCAGGGTGCGACAAGGTACGGTCTGTCTCTGAAGGCGACAATGCTGGGTTATGTCCCTCAACGTGACAAGAGGGTGACAGAGTAGCACCTCTATAGCATGGGCGGGAGGTGTAAAAGCGCAGGCCTGTTGGCGGGCTCATTCGTTGCCCTCCATGGACGCATGAGCAGGGGTCTAGATGAGCTGAATGGAACCGGTTGGGCAGTTTTTTTAGCCGACGCTGTGCAGCTCAGGACACCCACCCCGATGGTAATTCTGCTACGCGTGTTGGGAATCGGTGACTACCTTCCGAACCCATGGTTGAGCGAGAGCCAAGGCGATGGCTGCCTCTTCTGCTGCCGTCATGTCTTGGGTGTTGAGTGAGGAACATGCAAGGAGGTTGGTTCTGGTGGTAGCAATGATTATGGCGTACTGGTACCCTCGAGGTTAGGAGGCGTCTGTGTAGATAACTGCATAACCCCCGCTGAGGGTGTGCTGAGCCTTTGAGCCCATGCTTGTCGGTGACCACAGTGGTGTGAGGGGTTCATATTTCTAGGTAAAGGGGGGATTGTCTTAGTTCTTGTCGCCAAGAGTACGGGAATACATCACGCGGACTGACATTTTGCGCTGCCTAGCCAATCTAGTGAAGGATGTGGCTACCCGGTGCAGTTCTGCTCAATCGAAGCTTCTAGTTAGAAAGGTGGCCTTCTTTCAGCTGTTCCACTGTGTAGTGGCGCGCCATCCTAAGCACCTCTCCATGGACGCACTCATGAGAAGACCAATTCCCGCTTAACCGCATATGTAATCGTTATATCAAGCACCTTTGTGTCCCGTTGCCGAGAAGAAGATATTGGGTGACGTAAGTGATTCTCTACACGACAAAAGCTTCAATTATTCGAAGGCTATTCGCTTCCTTGAGGCCTCGCTTCATGGTGGCAACTTCTCGTTTCAACTCGCTTCTTGGTGGCAACTTCTCGCTTCAACTCTCTTTAACTCGCTTCTTGGTGGCAACTCGCTTCTAGTACGCCAATCATGTGTATGATTTGATCGATGCTGTCTTTGAGAGACTGCAAGGATCGTGACTCTTGGTGTTGAACTGGAGATGTAGGCCCAGGATCTTGATGATGGGGCTTGGAGTGATGACCTGGCCATAAAGGAGTATTTCCGTGACTTCATTGATTTGTCGTTTGGAGTGCGGGCGGACGACAAGGAGCTCTGATGTTTTAGGTGAACACTGCAGGCCGCAGGCTACAGCATATTGGCGTACCCGAATGTAGATTGCATGGGTTGGAGGGAGCTTCCTTTAATTTTTGTAAGTCCTAGCGTATGCTCAAGGTGCGGACACGGCTGCTACATGTGCCGTGGGGCGAGAGCACGGCCGCGCGAGAGGTCGCGCGGTGCTATCACGTGGCATTCAGCGAGAACCCCCGAGGTAAACCCGCAGATGTGCTTGGTGAGTGCACTGCCTGTCTTCCCGTCTTCCACGTGGGCTCATCAGCTCGTTGCTCAATCGGTAAGATGACGGGTTCACGCTCCGTTACTATATTAGTTCCCGGTTCGATTCCTGGCGGTGCCAGTAACTTGTTTTATTTTCTCGCTGGTGATTTCTGTTGACACCAACGGTCGCGAAAGAACTTTGTTGGGTAGAGGTAAAAAGGTTTGCTTTAAAAGAATTTACTGGCGCCGCCAGGAATTGAACCTGGAAATAATAGAGTACCACAGCGAGAGCCCGTTGTTTTACCGAATTAGCTACGAGGCAGTGCGGGGACGGCGAAGGCAGGTGGTGCACTCATTGAGCGCATCTACGGGTTTAGCACCTGCATTCTCGCTGAATGCCACGTGATAGCGTCACGCGACCTATCGCGCTGATGGGCGCTCCACCCACGCCACGTCTAGCGGCCGTGCGTGCCTTGCGGGTGTGATAGAAATTACAAAATTAAAGGACGCTTACACCAACCGAAGGAACCTCACTTCTATTACGCCAGTGTCCTTAAGCGGGTGACCTGCAGTGTTCACGTAAAAAATCACAGCTCCTTGTCGTCCTTTTTCACACCAAACAACACATCAAGGAACACATTCAAATACCCCTTGATGCCAAAACAGAATGTAAATCCGCTTGATGTACTCCCGGACTCTTGGCGACAAGAACTAAACATTTTCCCTTTGCCTAAAAATATGAACCCCTCACACGACGGGGGTCGCCGACAAGGACGGGCTCAAGCGCTAGACCCCATCCTCGGTGGGGATCATGTAGTTTGCTATACAGACGCCTCCCAACATCGATAGCAGCAGTATCTCATCATCGTGGCTACCTTCAGAACCAACCTCCTTGCTTGTTCCGCACTCAATACCGAGGACATGACGGCAGCAGAAGAGGCAACCATTGCCTTGGCTCTCGCTCAACCGGGAGTACGTAAGGTAGTAATCGATTCCCAACAAGCTTACCAGAATTACCAGTCGGGAGTGGTGTCCCGGCCTGCACTGCGTGTGCTTAAAAACCACTCCCCACATGGTTCCGTTCTGCTCATCTGGAAACCCACTCACGCTTCCATGAAGTGCAGCGAATACGCCCACCAAGCCTGCACTTTTGCCCCTTGCTATGGAGCTGCACGAGGACAGTAACCTGCTTGTCCAAGACACAACCCAGCATTACTGCCTTCTGAGACAGACACTACCTTCGCCTTACCCTGACCTTTGCATAGAACAACAAACTACCCTACGGCTCATACAATAATAGCAATACTTGTTCATGCAAGTATTAGCAGCTGGGCATCAAACAATAATTTAAAACTGAATTCTAGCAAAACAAAAGCAGTACTTTTTCATCCATGTCGTAAAATCAGCACAGTTGATCCTGTTGTATTCAATCAGACTCGAGTTGAATTCGTTCAATGCTTCAAAACATTAGGTGTATATTTTGAAGAAACAATGTCATGGAATAAACACACCGACTAGTTAGTCCAGAAATTATACCAGGTCGCTGGTCTTATGAGCCGTTATTGTTGTTCTTTTCCAGTCTCAGTTAACGTTTTACTTTACAACTCTATTTTCAGCTCTATGCTTAACTACGGCGTACTCATTTGGGATACCACAACTCGGCAAAATTAGGTAAAATAACAGTCTTACAAAAACGAGCTATTCGCCTAGTCAGCAAGGTTCCGTATCTTTCTCCTACCCGAGAACTATTTAAAAAGTACAATGTTATTCGCATGGATGCTATTTTAGCTATAAACTTTGCCGATGTTACAAATAAGCTGTAATAAATAACGCTTCACTAATTAATCTAGCCAGGCTAGGAAAGCTCTGTCCGATATATTCTACTCGCAATCCTGAAACCTGGAAAGTAAAAAAATGCCGAAAAAATTACGGGGAACAAATGTTGTGAAACAGATTGCCGTCTTTGCTTAATAATTTTCAAGACATTTCTACCATTCCTTTAACCATCTCCGCAGCATCTTTACACTCAACTCATGATGTTGTTATTAGCATAAATATCTTTCTCTTTCTTGCTATTGTATTTCGCAAGCTTACTACTTTTCGAAACCTTGCTCAGTATGTATTTTAAGTGCAGTTTTTTGCGTTTTTTGTTTGTGTGATTTTTGTTAATATTAGACAATGTCGTTTGCCGCCTGTCTGCACCGGCGGGCTGGGGCTCGTCAAGCTGTTATTACGGCTTTTTCTCCGGCTCCCTTTGCGCGAAAGTGATTTGTTTGTTGTTTTTTCGCGCACGAATAAAAATGAAATCAAATAAAAAAAATCAAATCAGTACGGCTCCTTCCCACACCCGACGCGGCTTCACCTAATGCACCCGAGTCGCTACGACGATGACAATAAATTTTGCTCAAAAGTAGGAACACTCTGCCACATAATCGGGCTGTGCGACTGGAGCCCTGAGCACCCACCTCTCCTTCCGTCAACTACCGAACAAGAGCCATTGGAGATGCTGCTGTTCATCCCCTCTCTGCCTACCCAGCTTCAGCTGGTGGACCGAGCACAAGCGGCGCGAATGAATATGGGCTACAGTGAAGAAGGAACCACTCCCCTGGGCCCCACTCTGGACAGTTCAGAAATCTGAATAGAAGTATTTCCTCCTGCTCCATCTTGTCCTCCTCCTCCTACTGCTCCTGCTCTTCCTTCGTCTCTGCCGCCTATCTCGTCGCCTCCGCCCGCCACGGCAGAGACAGAGAATTGAGGTCGTCTAACACCGGGTTTGAGCTTTAATTTTATAAAATAGTTTCTACTCATGTGCTACACCAATAAGATTCAACCATGCACGGTTAAAGGGTGTGGATAATTGGGTGTGGATAATTGCAGTTCACTTCTGTCTGGTTTCACTATTTGTAGAGCTTCGTGAGAGAATTTAAGTGAGTCACATGAGTGATGTTTGTGGGTGCCGTTTAGAGCTTTGCTTTCTAACCACATTCACAGGCTGAATTGGCGCTTTTTTTTTCATCTACAATAATGACCTACCAATGCATGTTTCTTCTAACATACGATGTTTTCAGACGACTGCGTTATTTATCGTAAAATAACCACCGTTCCCGATAACACGTCTCTTCAAACTGACTTACGGAGCTTGCAAGAATGGTGTAACCTTTGGCTAGTGCAAGTAAACCCTAACAAATGTAAAACTGTTTCCTGCCACCACCGTCAAAGTCCGATTGTATCCCCGTAACAAATTGCTGACACAAACCTCGAACTAGTTCCTTCCTATAAATATCTCGGAGTAACCCTTTGTAGCGATTTGACTTGGGCAACGCACATTATGCACATCATTGCATCTTCTAACAAAACACTCGCGTATCTAAAACGCCATTTGCGCCACGCCTCTGACAATGTCAAATTACTTATCAATCTCTGGTAAGGACGAAATTAGAATACGCATCAGCCATTTGGAACCCACATCAAATATATCTCATCAATCAACTAGCGTCGCTTCAAAATCGAGCCACACAATTTTTTCATTCAAAGTTCTCTTACGACGTCAAAATATCGCCACTGAAAACAGAATCTGGCGTATCATTGCTTGCATCTCGTCACCGCATTTCTAGTCTGAGTTTTTCACAAATTGTTTTACTGCTCACTCGGCAGGCCACCATACATTCTGCCTGCGGCACGCATCTCCCACCACACCGGTCACCCGCAACAAGTTGCGCCTCCGCGTACGCGCACCCTCAATTTTCGTCTTCATTCTTTTTTCGTGCAGCAATGGACTGGAACGGCCTTTCTAAAGAAATCACCGCCATAACCGGTCCTTCCACCTTTTTGAGCACCGTAACAAATTACCTTGCATTGTAATAAAATATGGCTTTCACGTTTTCAGGTATATACCCACCCCACCCACCCCCTTCAATGCGGTCTTTCCAGAAATAAAATGAAATGAAAAATGCCACGCGATAGCAATTAAAGGAAGCTCACACTAACCCATGGCATCTCACTTCTAGTACTACAATGTGCTAAGCCTGTGGCTTCCAGTATTCACGTAACAAATCTCAGCTCCTTGTCTTCCGCCCTCACGCCAAACGACACCTCAGGGAACTCATTAAAATACTCTTTTATGGCCAGGCCATCACTCCAAGGCCAGCATCAAGGTACTGGGCCTACATTTTCAGGCCAACACGCAGAGATACGTATCGTTGCAGCGCCTCAAACACAGCATGAATGAAATCATACACATGATCAGGCGAGTTTCCACCAAGATGCGAGGCATCACCGAATCCGATACCTTTCCATTAGCTCAAGCTTTCGTCCTTTGGAGAATCGCTGAAATGAACCCCCTGTATTCTTCTCGGCATAAAGGACTTAAAGATACTTTATATAATTATTAGAAAGGCGGTTAAGCAAGCCATTGGTCTTCCCATGAGTGCTTCCACAGAGAGGCTGCTTAGCAGAGGGCTCTACAACACGGTGGAAGAGCTAATAGAGGGCCATCTTTCTATCCAGGAGCTCCGAATGAGCAGAACTGCGGCGGGTAGCCGCATCCTTCACCAGACTGGCTGGGCAACACAAAATGTCACTCCGCTTGATGTACTACTGGGCTTTCGCCGACAACAACTAAAGATGCTCCCTTTGCTTAGAAATATGAACCCGTCCCACGACTAGGGTCGCCGACAAGGAGGGGCTCAAGCGCTCAACACCACCCTCCGTGGGGATCATGCAGTTATCTACAGAGACGCCTCCCAACATCGAGGGCAGCCGTACGTCATTAGCCTGGCTACCTCCACAACCAACCTCTTTGCTTGTGCCTCCCTCACTCAAGACTGACGACATGACGGGAGCAGAAGGGACAGCCTTCGCATTGGCTCTCACTCAACCAGGGGTTCGTAAGGTACTCGCCGATTCCCAACAAGCGTATTGGTTATGACCAGTCTGGTTTTGTTTCCCGACCTGCACAACGTGTGCTAAAAAAACGATTCCTCAAATGGTTCCATTTAGATCATCTGGACACCCGCTCACGCTTCCATGGAGCGCAACGAATGCGCCCACCAAGCCTGCACTTTTACCCCCCATGCTATGTTGCTTCACGATGACAGTCACCCTCTTGTCTCGTTCAGGGACATAACCCACTATTATCGCCTTCTGAGACAGACCCTACTTTCGCCTTACCCTGACCTTTCCATAAAACAACAAACTACCCTACAGCTCATACAATCCAGCTTCTTCCCACACCCGATGCGTCTCTACTTAATGCACCCGACCCGCTACGACGTTGAACGTAAATTTTGCTCAGAAGTAGGAACACTCTGTCACATAATCGGCGTGGGCGACTTGAGCCCTGAGCATCGTCTTCTCTTTCCGTCAACTACCGAAAAAGAGCAATGGAAGATGCTGCTGTCCAGCCCCTCTCTGCCTACCCAGCTTTAGCTGGTGAACAGAGCACAGGCGGCGGGGACTGAATATGCGCTACAGTGAAGAAGGAACTACTCCCCTGGGCCAGACTCTGGGTCGTTCAGAAATCTTAACAGAAGTATTTCCCCCTCTATCCCATCTTTCTACTCCTGCTCCTGCTCGGTCTCTGCCACCCATCTCGTCGACTCTGTCCGCGACGGCAGAGACGGAGAAGTGAGGTCGTCTAACCAAGGTTTGAGGTTTAATTTTATAAAAACGAGTTTCCACTCATGTGCTCCACCAATTAAACTCAACTAACCACCGTTCATGCATTACGGATCAATTTAACCTTGCCAAGAATATCTCTTTGAAACTATATATGGTGGGGTCAAGTGCATCTCACTTGTGTCTGGTTTCACTATTTGTAGAGCCACGTGAGTGAATTTAAGTGACGTCTCACGGCTTGTCGTTGTGGGTGTTCTTTACAGCTTTGGTTTCCAACCACATTCACAAAGTGGATTGGCGCTCATTTTTTATGGATCTAGAACCTAGCAGAGCTGCGTATTACACTTGAAACTGTGTGAAAAGCAAGCATTCGACTCACATATTTGCCATCGGCTCTGCAAAAGGGTATGGGGGGGCTTCACCCATTTTATTTAGTGCCCTTCCACTATGTGACGAGGGACGACTTGCAAAGTTGGACGCTGTCCATGGAGTGCACGAAGCAAAACACGTTTATTGTAACTTCCGGTGGAGCATATTTCCTAGACAATTAACTGAATGAATCTGTGACGGATCCAACCTTTGTTCTTGCAGATAAACATCGAACTTCCTGTGTCCCTGCGGCGTCGTAAGCATCTTACTGTTTGTGGAAGGCCGGGTTCAGACTGTTGCCGCAACAGACCAAATGACTTTAAAGATTGACGTCATTTCACGTCTCAGCCAACCGAACTGCGTCACATGGCACTTTTTCACGTCCATAGATCACGATACGTGTTTTGCGTCGGTAATCTGATCTGAACATAGACTAACGCACAAACCCAATCCGCTCTACCACTAAGGACTCCGGACAGCATGCTGGCTGTGGCCGCGCACTGCGAAGTAGCAGTAGAGTAGCGCACGCCGCCATACATGCGCTGATCACGCGATCACTTCCATAGACACAGCAGAAATACGCCGTGGCCGAGAAGACTGCAGCTTGCGCTGCGCACAAATTTCATATTAGGGAGTGTAGTAATCGTCAGTGCAATTTTTAACGCTCATTCGTGCTTCTGTTTATTTTTCGCAATCATCAGATAACCGTATACCGCCGTTAGCTACCGACTGCGCAACTTGCCAAAGGGGCATCGGTGGAGGCGAGGGGGAAAATAGTTGTGAAAGAGGTGTCAGCGGTGGTGGGGAGGAGCCCCGGAGCGGCGCCGAGTAAATCGATGACACCGGAATGAAAACTGGGGAGCGGGTTAGACATATACTGCTTCGCAGTAAAAAGCGGCTGCACCCTTTTGGTAGTGACATCATTAGACATATTGGTAGTTGGAAAATGTATAAAATTACATAACTATAGAAATACACATAACATAATCCTAAACTACACAAAACCCTAATTACAACAACAATATGTGACAGATTTTGAGGTCAACCGTAATCTAAACAAGATGCCAGCATCAATCGAAGAACATGTTACCCTAAAAGGAAAGCTTAGATTTCAAGCAAATAGTTCTTAAGAACGTGTAAACATTGTGGATGAATTTTATTTTTATATTGGTAGGCATTAAATTCTAAAAAATTACAGTAGAAAATTGTATTGCGTGTTTCCCGCAATTGGTCTGAATGTTAGTAGAGCAAAATATGGTTCCGACTACAAACACGCCCATTATTAGTAATAAAAATCATGCGAACCGGAAAGACATCTTGTGCCAGTTTATGATCAACAATTTTGAAAAACAGAATACCAAGGCTGGAGCGAAGAATTTGAGTTACATGCAAAATCGAAAGTTTGTGAAATAACGCAAACGATGGTCACTGACGGGGAGCAGAGTTGGCAACGCGAATGACTTGTTTCTGTGATGTAACGGGTGGTGACAGGAGAGTAAGTAAGTAAGTTGTGGTTTTTTGGCACAGCAACCTTTCGGTTATAATGCGCCAGAGGTGACAGGAGACCTACCCCACGATATTAAGCAGTAGTTGAAATAACAATGCACGAACGCGAAATATACGCTACGAAGGGTTTGGACAATAAAGTATGGCCGCGCGCGAATCTGGGCCGTGAGAACAAAGGACGCCTTTATATAATGGAAATCACACGCTCGTTTACTTCAAATTAGACTCGATGACAACGCCGAAAACGTTAGCAATGCTGCAAAAGGCAACTTTTTTTAGTAGAAACTGAAGATTTGGAAAATGCGGAAAGGGGAGCAAGGGGGTGCAAAGCCGATTTTGCTAAGGTTAATAGAAGATTTATCTGTTTAATACCAATTATCTAGTTATAGCAAGTTGTTAATATCGTTGTATGAAGAAAAACTAGATGCGTCGTCAGCATACAGACATTGTGAAGTTTTTGAACACTTTGCTATGTCCTTAATGTACAACAGGAAAAAAAGAGGTCCCTTTTTTTATTACCCAGGTGTGATGAGTGTCCGTAGACACAAACGACGTGGTGCCTATTTGTAAGAAACTTTTCAGAAGAGTTAGTGGTGGTCTAACAATGACATAAAGTTGGTTTCTTTAAAAGAATGTTATCATCAATTGTACCGTAAGCTTTCGGTAATTCATTGAAAACCGAACCGCCATAATTACCACAAACAACGAAAGCCCTAATTTCATCTGTGAAACAGGCAATTGCCTGATCAGTAGACAACCCACAGCAAAAACCAAACTGACAACTGCTGAGTAATTCAAATTCGGTTAAATACCGGGACAGTCTTAGTTCGATTAGTTTTTCCTACATTTAAAAATGACAGGCTGGAAATTGGCCGGTAGTTTTCAATATAGCGGTGATCCCCTTTTTTGCAAACTAGAAAAAGTTCAGCCTATTTTAACTGCGTTGAAAACACACGGGTCTGAAAAACAAAATTAAAAGTGTGACTAAGCGCAATAGGAATCAGACTTGCGGCAAGTTTGACATGTACCTGTGTATGCTATCTGACTCAGGGCCTTCATCATTTAGCAGCTGAATAAAGGACTCACCTTCTGGAGAAGTACGGCGCCGTTTCAAAGCGGCGAAACGGAGCCGAATGTGTATCAGAATGTGAATCAGGGAATATTTTCAAAATATGCACTGAGGGCGTTAGCAATGCGACTTGGCTCAACAATACACGAATCATTTAAAATAATTGTAGTAATGGCTTTCTTTTGATCAGCGTTATTTATAATTCATTAAGTAGTTTCCACTTTTCCTTGGTGTCATGGCCGCACAATTGGAGCTGGTGTTCGTAATATTGCTTTGATAGAATTAAGTAGACATGGCAGAGTTGATTGATTGATTATAGGGTTTAACGCGCCGACGCAACGCAGGCGATGAGGCGCGCCGTAGTGGAGGGCTCCGGATTAATTTTGACCACCTGGGGATCTTTATCGTGCGCCGAAATCTCGTACACACGGGCGTTTTTGCTTTTCGCCTCCATCAGAAAAGCGGCCACCGCGGCCGGGAATCGAACCCGCGACCTCGTGCTCAGCAGCGCAACGCCTTAGCCACTAAGCCACCGCGGCGGGTACATGGCAGAGTTGGTCTAACGCTTGTAGCGTTCTTTAAGATTACAGTTGAAAGGCCGACACTTCGCTTTCTTGAAAAAAAAAAAATTCTTACGTAAACAGCCCAAAAGCGCTTGCGAAAGCCTGGGACTACGAGGAACGTTATATGGCCTGTGTGAAGACATTACTGCAGTGCAGCAGTTTACGGGATTGGTGAAAATTCAAATAAACTTTTTCATTGCTACAGCAGCGTCTGTAATTGAGTACAGATTACTCCACGTGACATTTGAAAGGGCGCGAATGAACATTTCTCTATCAAAAGTGGACCTGTAGTCAAATAGCGGATTAAAAAGTAAGCTAATATACATCGACAGACTATCGAATTTTGCATCGCACCAAGTCAGCAATTATGCACTTGAGGAAATAATAAAAATAGAGTGACCAGGCTGGTAACTCTTCGTCCCCATTCAAGTGGTTCACTCAGGTGATACTGGAGGCACCACTACATCAGGCAGTTATGTTTGTCAGCGGTCGTTGTGGGAAGCACCCGCCAGTCCTATATATTTGCCTCCGTGACCAGGGCTGGGGTAGAAAGCGGCTCCTGAATGTGAACTACTGCATCGGTTTTCCCTAACTTCTGGCACATATTTTATCAATTTCTGAGGCCAAAACTATATCACTTTCTTTGGACATCCCCTGCTTTCCGGCTCACGCCCAGTTCAGCCATCAGCTAGTTCAGCCAATGTTCTGCGACGTTTTAAAGCAAAGCTTTCTACCTCTACCCCCCAAGGGTTCTTTCGCGACCGTTGGTGTCACCAGAAAACTCCAGCCAACAAATAAAGGAATTTACTGGCACCGCCGGGAATCGAACCTGGAACTAATAGCCTAACAAAGCGAGAGCCCGTTGTCTTACCGATTTAGCTACGAGCCCACGCGAACACGGGAATACAAATGGTGGACTCACCAAGCACATCTACGGGTTTACCCCCTGCCTTCTCGCTGAATGCCACGTGAAAGCGTCACACGACCACTCACGCCCGTCTAGCGGCCCTGTGCACACCTTGCTCATGTGCTAAGGGTTACAAAAATTAAAGGAAGCTCACACCAATCCATGGAATCTCACTTTTAGTACGCCAATGTGCTAAAGCCTGTGGCCTTCAGTGTTCACGTAAAAAATCACAGCTCCTTGTCTTCCGCCCTCACGCCAAATCAAGGAATACATTCAAATACTACTTGATGACCAGACCATCACTCCAAACCCCAGCATCAAGATCCTGGGCCTACATTTCCAGGCCAACACGAAGAGTGACGTCTCCTTGCAGCGCCTCAAAAACAGCATTAATCTAACCATACACATGATCAGGCTAGTTGCTACCAAGAAGCGAGGCCAGAAAGAATCCGGTACCTTTCGATTAATTGAAGCTTTTGTCATCTCGAGAGTTACTTACGACAAACCCCTATCTTCTTCTCGACGAGGAAGACATAGAGATGCTTTATATAATGATTAGAAAGGCGGTTGAGCAGGCCATTGGTCTTCTCATGAGTGCGTCCACACTGAGGCTGCTTAGCACGGGCTCCACAACACGGTGGAAGAGCTGATAGAAGGCCATCTTTCTAACCAGAAGGTCCGACTCAGAACTGCGGTGGGTAACCGCATGCTTCACCAGATTGGCTGGGCAGCCCAGAATGTCACTCGGCTTGACATACTCCCAGACTCTTGGCGACAAAAACTAAAGATGCTCCCTTTGCTTAGAAATATGAACCCCTCACATGACGAGGATCAACGAAAAGAACGGGCTCAAGCGCTAAACACCACCTCGGTGGGGCTTATGCAGTTATCTACACAGACTTCTCCAAGCATCGAGGGCAGCAACACGCCACCATCGTGGCTACCTCCAGAACCAACCTCCTTGCGTGTACCTCGCTTAGGACCCAAAAAATGACGGCAGCAGAAGAGGCAGCCTTCACCTTGGCTCTCACTCAACCAGGGGTTCAGAGGGTAGTCACCGATTCCCAGCAAGCCACTGGAATTACCAGTCGGGTTGGGTGTCCTGACCGGCCCTGTGCGTGCTAAAAAACCACTCCCCAAACGGTTCCATTCAGCTCATCTTGACACCGCCTCACGCTTCAATGGAGGGCAACAAATACGCCCACCCAACAAGCCTGCGCTTTTACCTCCCGTGCTATGGAGCTGCACGAGGACAGTCACTAGCTTGTCACGTCCAGGGAGATAATCCAGCATTATCGCCTTCTGAGACAGACCGTACCTTCGCCTTACCCTGACCTTTCCAGAGAACAACAAACTACCCTACGGCTCATACAATCCGGGCTCCTTCCCGCAGCCTACGCGTCTTCACGTAATGCATCCGAATCGCTACGACGCTGAACGTAAATTTTTCTCAGAAGTAGGAATACTCCGCCCCGTAATCGGGGTGTGCGACTTTAGCCCTGAGCACCCTCCTCTCTTTCCGTCAACTACCGAACAAGAGCAATGGGAGATGCTGCTGTCCAGGCCTTCTCTACCTACCCAGATTCAGCGGGTGGACAGAACACATGCCGCGCGGACTGCATATGGGCCCCACAGAAGAAGGAATCGCTCCCCATGGCTGCACTCTGGGCCGTTCAGAAATCTGAACAGAAGTATTTCTTCCTCCTCCTTCTCAGCCGCAAGCCTCGTCGCCTCCGTCCGCGGCGCAGAGACGGAGAAGTCAGATCGTTTAACACCGGGTTGGAGCTTACTTTGATTTTATAAAAAAAAGTTTCCACTCTTGTGCTACACCAATACAACTCAACCAAAACCGTTCATGCATCATGCATTGATTTAACCTTACCAAGAATATCTCTTTGAAGTAATAAATGGTGTGGTTAAGTGCATTTCACTTCTCTCTGGTTTTACTATTTGTAGAGCGATGTGAGTGATTTTAAGTGACGTCGCATGAGTAATCGTTATGGGTGCCGTTTACAGCTTTGCTTTCCAACCACATTCACGGGGTGGATTGGCGCGATTTTTTTCTTTTAGTTTTTACGGCGCATGCGCTGACCGTGCTTTTCCTTAAGATCTTATTCATTAAACTGTTGCTAGTCCCAGCGTTTGTGTGTCTGCTCTCTCTCGGGTTCGCGTCTTTAAGGCTGGTTTCCACCGTTTTCCAAGTATGTACCAACACGCCCAACACCAAACTCTTCTACGATATATCCCAATTCAACTAGGCTCAACCCAATATCAGGCAAGCTCGGGCCTTTAAAGTTGGCCTACATTTTCTATGCGATGTTGCGTCTAGTGTGGCATCTTGCTTTAACTCGGAAAAAAAAAACCATTGAAAGAGTTCTACCACCAAAACCACCGTCTTCGTCCGGCCAACAATTCATCTCTACCCACGCTTCCCAATTAACACGCCGTCTAACGGCTACTATTTGGCAGTGCTGCGCTACAGCTGCCTTATCATTCGCAGTCGGCTGAGCGGGGCTCGACTATCGCATTGCTACGAAGAAGTCGGCTCTTTTCTTTCTCCATTTATGCGTGATAAATAAACGGGGACGCTGAAGCCGGGAATTTTAAAAACTGAAGTCAATGCGGCTCGTGGTGGCTAAGGCCAGTACTACTGGCATGAGCCGGAAAGCTGGACATGAAACCAGTCTTTTGAACGCACAAAACTTGTATTCTCTTTTTATGGTCAGTTTGAACTAGAAAATTTATTTCTTTCCCGCACTTGGTTAATAATTCAACTTGGTCTACCCGTTCCCACAATTGATCAAAGCTCGTGAACCAGTTCGCGAACGGTGCGGTACGTAATTTGGTCAAACCAGAACTGAATCAGAACGAAATAAACTGACCCGAACCTTTAATGGAACCAAATACGTATTTTGTCTTCGTTTCGACATCTCAAAGAAATGAAATGTATTACCTTTGATCGTTATACGTTTTTGTTCATATGCAGGATTACACGTGTAGTGAATATCTGTGGATTTTTGTTTGTACGTTTTTTGTTTATTTATTTTTTGTGGGGAGGGGGGGGGGCGGTTGCTTTAATCCCATGAGGGCGGCGAAATGGTCGGGGCGTTTATATTTCTTACTGCTTTTTTATTGTTTGGTATTGTTGTTTTTATTTTCTTCAGATAATTATATCTCTTTGCACTATTATAAAGCTTAAATGTGTAAGTTTCGTCGATTTTGCATTTTTGCGCTAATACCAGTGTTGGTGCTTTGGGAAGTCGGCAAAGAATGCTTAGACATTAAAATTTTTGCGAGTTTCATTCTAAAAGTCTCTCGAAGATACACTCCAAGAGTCTTTAACCTGAACACCAAAAGTTGTGCTGCCCTGGATTAGTGGCACTGATCACGCAATAATATTCTGGGCGGAGTTCCGTTTTACCGCCTCAGACATAGCGTTTGCTGACCAGGCTTTCAGTGCTCCTTAACCGAAACGAATGTCTAGCGGTACAACCGGAAAGCTCCTACTTTCAATTTGCCCACCCTATATAGCGGCCGCGGAGTGCCCTTTGTCGACCCTGCCTTTGTCTGAAGTAACCACAGTAGTACAATGCGGCTGCGAGCCTCAGGCAGCAGTCTGCCTTACAATATACAGGCGACTCTCAATAATATGAAGTCGCCTAATGGGAAGTGATGGTTCGGACTCAGCAATGTCACATGCAGTTCAACAGAAGGAATCGCTCGATAATTCGAAGCTAAAACCAAATATACCGTATAGTTGGAAGTATTTTGAACAAAAAGCATCAAGGTGACCGGCATATCTCGATAAAATTCAAATTTCTAAGCTGCAGAACACCGCCGTGCTCTCTGCAGCTGAGGCAGTGCACAGTCGTAACGCGCCCTTGTGCAGGTCCGTCTTTGCTACGCATCAGCGGTTTGTGTGGTGGACGCTTGAGGATTGGCATTTGGGGTACCTTAGGACTCGAAATGGCGACGAAAGTAAAGATTCTGAACGAAAGCAAGAAGGGAGGCGGGCAGTGCTTCTATCGTAGATTTTGTTTAACTGGAACTTCGGGTAATTTTAAGTTCTTGCGGTCCCCGTGGACTTGCTGTTAATGGTAGTCGATTGTACTCACGTCTGAAGGGCGGCCGAAGACGTTCGTTGTTCGACGGCATTTGCAGCGGTGGTGGGACGAGTTTTTTTGCTCTGTCGGGCTTCTCCTCCCTTATTCCTTCGTCATGCGAAAGTGGTGTATAATGTGGACCTTTTTAATTCAGTAAATTACGTGTTTTTAGAGATGTCTATTTTGGAATTGTATGTTTATTTTTTTTTCTAGCAATCGTGTTTGTTTACATAATTATAACGAATAAAAAATTCGCGTAGCTTGCACTAGTTCTGCAAGGCTGGACAAACACCAGAGCTGGCGGCCCCGCTCCCTTCGTCAGAGAACCGGCTGCTGCACATCACATGGATTTCGGAACTTGCCGCTGAACGTTCTCCATGACTGGCAGGCCGGGATCATTTTGTCCGCAGCTTTTCACATCTCTCCCAAAGCGGACTGCGTTAGCACGCGCTAGTACCCGCGGGGACGGCTTCCGAACTCGGCGCCTATAGCGGAAACTCGACGTCTGTGCTCCCCACTCCACGCAGGAACGCACGCGAACAGGCCAGGGGAACAGCACGTGAGAGATCACGTCATGAACGCAATAGCATAGAAGCCGGTTTCATAACAAGAGGGACCCAGGTGAGATTCAAACTACGGGAAGCGTTTTTTACCCTCGTCTGTCTCTTTTTGCTTCATGCATTGACATTCTTTTAATTGCTTCTTGTTGCGCTTAATTTGGGGGGTTTGGTGTTGCTATTTTCTTTCTTTTATTATTTATTTCCAACCTCCCAACCCGTTTCGTAATCAGTCGGCCTGGGAAGGCGAGATGGAAAGGTTTTTGTACGCTATGGGCGCCTATGAATTTTTTTTTTTGGTGGCGCATAGTCTGTGTTCAACGGTGTTCACAGTATTCAACTGTGTATAAGTTTGTTTACTCTAGCAAAGCTTCCTATGTCTCACTGATGGCGTCTGCAGACCAACTCAAAATTCACTGCAGTAAAGCCAACTTTCCCGTACTGTGATCATGATGGTGGGTGAATTTGAAGAAAAAAAACTGTGTTCCTCACTTTATGGAGCCAACGCTTATTCGATGAGCCATTCCGACAATGTCGAAGGTTGAAACGAACCTGTCTATATCTCACTGATGATCCCGCCAGCGCGATAATCACTAATGGTCCCGATGGTCCCGCCGGCGCCTTCTTACCTTGGCACCTCATCTTGTATACCTGCATTATGTAATCACACATCAGTGTATCTTTGAAATAAACTTTGAAACATTTAAATTTGGCGTCTCCAGACCACGTCAAACCCCACTGCAGGAAAGCCAAGAACCTGGAAAGCGTGCTCCTCCTCAAATTTACTCTTTCAGAGGCGAAGCCTACCACAGGTTTTCGTTTTCTTTAAAGCGAAGCTTTCAACAGAGGAATCGGTCACGCGGAAGCTTCGGGTTCTACAATGGCAGTCGTCACATCATTTCCCCTTCTCCTCTGCAGTGCAATTTACGTATCTCAAATAAACTTGAAAATGGAAATTCGCTCGCAGGCTTGGTTATTCTTTCCGTTTTAAAATGAATCCATTTGGCTCTAACACGTGTGAAAATTCCTATCTGGTCTTGTATCCTTGTTGGTGTCACGCACTGCCTGCCAAAGCAACTTTATTAGATGCGGATCATCTCATGCTCGGGGCTGTGTCCCTCCGTCCCTTGTCGTTGTCGTCATTGTCCGCCATCCGCACCCCCACTGCACATGCCTGGCCAGGCACCGCTGATGATAATTGTGGCAGGATGCCCCTAGGGATTGGCCAACCAAAGAATCCATCACGAGATAGCTTCGCGTTCAACCACCGTCGTCATCTCCCCGCAGGGGAACCGCTGAAGAAGAAGGAGACGAAGCAAAGCTGCGAAGAGGAGGGCGTGTACGTTGCTCTCAGCTCATGCTCGGGGCTGTGTCCCTCCTCCCTTCTCGTTGTCGTAGTTGTCCGCCGTCCGCACCCCCACTGCGCATGCCTGGCCAGGCACCGCTGATGATGATTGTGGCAGGATGCCCCTAGGGATTGGACAACCAACGAATCCATCACGAGATAGCTTCGCGTTCAACCACCGTCGTCATCTTCCCGTAGGGGAACCGCTGAAGAAGAAGGAGAAGAAGCAAAGCTGCGAAGAGGAGGGCGTGTACGTTGCTCTCAGCTCATGCTCGGGGCTGTGTCCCTCCTCCCTTGTCGTTGTCGTAGTTGTCCGCCATCAGCACCCCCACTGCGCATGCCTGGCCAGGCACCGCTGATGATGATTGTGGCAGGATGCCCCTAGGGATTGGACAACCAACGAATCCATCACGAGATAGCTTCGCGTTCAACCACCGTCGTCATCTTCCCGTAGGGGAACCGCTGAAGAAGAAGGAGAAGAAGCAAAGCTGCGAAGAGGAGGGCGTGCACGTTGCTCTCAGCTCATGCTCGGGGCTGTGTCCCTCCCTCCCTTGTCGTTGTCGTTGTCCGCCGTCCTCACCCCCACTGCGCATGCCTGGCCTGGCACCGCTGATGATTATTGTGGCAGGATGACCCTGGGGATTGGACAACCAACGAATCCATCACGAGATAGCTTCGCGTTCAACCACCGTCGTCATCTTCCCGTAGGGGAACCGCTGAAGAAGACGAAGGAGAAGAAGACAAAGCTGCGAAGAGGAGGGCGTGTACGTTGCTCTCAGCTCATGCTCGGGGCTGTGTCCCTCCCTCCCGTGTCGTTGTCGTTGTGTCCGCCGTCCGCACCCCCACTGCGCATGCCTGGCTAGGCACCACTGATGATGATTGTGGCAGGATGACCCTAGGGATTGGCCAACAAAAGAATCCACCACGAGATACCTTCGCGTTCAACCACCGTCGTCACATTCCCGCAGGGGAACCGCTGAAGAAGAAGAAGGAGAAGAAGACATCTTAAATTCTCATGGAAACCTCAATGGTGCCCTTCACGCAACTTAGAGGTGGTTATTACAGCCTTACGTTGTCGAGTACCCAAGTTAAATAGGTATTTGCACAGGTCTCGTCTGGCGCCAACAGCTCTGTGCAGCTATTGCAACGAAGACGAGTCTGTAGAACATTACCTTTTGACATGCCGACGTTTTTCCCGACTGAGACGTCAGTCCCTGGAGGTGCCGCTTTGCAGTTTGGGGATATCCCTAACAGTGCCGGCTATTCTATCGTTCGGGGCATCCGAAACGGGGTTCTGCCGCCGGGATGTATGCTCTGCCCTCCTGCGCTACATTGAAAATTCAAAACGTTTCTCTTTATGATTGCGATTGGTCACCCTCGCTTTGATCTTTCAGGATTTTTTTTTCCTTTTTTCTCAAAAATTTTTCCAACCGGTCTGAATTACCTTTCTTAAACGTCTCGTGATTACATAAGAATTCTTCAATTCATTTTAACCATCCTCTGTTGATTGGCCGATCCCCTGATTGGGTATGTGCCATACCTAAAGGCGCAACAACAACAACAACAAAGCTGCAAAGAGGAGGGCGTGTGCGTTGCTCTCAGCTGGTGTACCAACTTCAACAAGCTTTACCTCACCAACGCTGACGGAGACTACCGATTCTACCACAGAGACGACAACATCGACAAGAACATGATGGACGAGTTTCGGCGCATCGAGAATCACCGCCTACTGACCGTCACACAACAGTACTTGCGTGCCTTTGCCACCGGTGCGATCCAGGACGCGGAATTCCCTCTGGCGCTACTAAACACCAGATCAATCAACATAACGGCAACACAATAGAACTACACTGAACCCCCATGATGCTTCGCATCCTCATCAGGGTTCCCCACGGGAAGACGGTGTATTTTTTTAAAGTCAAGCTTTTTACCTTTACTGCCCAAGAGTTCCTTCGCGACCGATGGTGTCAACAGAAAACTCCCGCAAACATATAAAAGAATTCACTGCCACCGCCAGGAATCGCACCTGGAACTTATACAGTAACAAAGCCAGAGTCGGTTGTCTTTCCGATTTAGCTACGAGCCCACGCGGAGGCCGAAACAAGTGGTGCACTCACCAAGCACATCTACGAATTTAACCCCGGCATCTTGCTGAATGCCACGCGATAGCAATTAGAGGAAGCTCACACCAACCCATGTCATCGCTCTTCTAGTACGCCACTGTGTTCTCGTAAAACATCTCAGCACCTTGTCGTTCGCCCTCAGCCCAAGCGACACCTCAAGGAACACATTCACATACTCCTTGATGGCCAAGCCATCAAACCCAGCACCAGCAGCAAGATCCAGGGCCTACATCTTCAGGCCAACACCAAGAGTGACGTATCCTTGCCGCGCCTCAAAGATAGTCAAATCAATAAAATCATACACATGATCAGGCGAGTTACAACCACGAAGCGAGGCCTCACTAAATCCGATACCTTTCGAATATTTCAAGCTTTTGTCCTCTCGAAAATCACTTACGTCAACCCACTGTCTTCATCTCGGCAAGGAGGACATAACGATGCTTTATATAATGATGAGAAAGGCGGTTGATCAAGCCATTGGTCTTCCCATGAGCGCATCTACAGAGAGGCTGCTTAGCACGGGGCTCTACAATACGGTGGAAGAGCTGATAGAGGGCCATCTTTCTATCCAGAAGCTCCGAATGAGCAGAACTGCGGCGGGCCGCCGCATCCTTCACCAGATTGGCTGGGCGGCACAGATTGTCACTCCGCTTGATGTACTCCTGTACTTTTGGCGACAAGAAATAAAGATGCTCCCTTTCCTTAGAAATATGAACCCCCCCAATTGCGAGGGTCGCCGAGAAGCACGGGGTCAAGAGCTCAACACCACCCTCGGTGGGGATCACACAGACGCCTCACAACATCGAGGGCACCGGTACGCCATCATGGTGCATTCCTCCAGAACCAACCTCCTCGCATGTGCTCACTCACGACCAAAGTCATGACGGCAGCAGAAGAGGCAGCCATTTGCTTGGCTCTCACTCAACCAGGGGTTCCTAAGGTAGTCACCGATTCCCAACAAGCCTACCGGAATTACCAGTCGGGTTTGGTGTCCCGACCTGCACTGCGTGTGCTAAAAAACACTCCCGAAATGGTTCCATTCAGCTCATTTGGACACCCGCTCATGCTTTCAAGGAGGGCAACAAATACGCCCACCAAGCCTGCGCTTTAACTCCCCGTGCTATGGAGCTGCACGAAGGCAGTCACCGGCATGTCTCGTTCAGGGACATAACCCAGCATTATCGCCTTCTGAGACAGACCCTACCTTCGCCTTACCCTGACCTTTCCATTGAACAAAAAACTACCCTACAGCTCATACAATCCCGCTCCTTCCAACACTCGACGCGTCTGCACTTAATGCACCCGAATCGCTCATACGCTGAATGTAAATTTTGCTCATGAGTAGGAAGACTCTGCCACCCAATCGGCGTGTACGCCTTTGGCCCTGAGAACCCTCCTCTGTTTAGGTCAACTACCGAACAAGAGCAATGGGAGATGCTGCGGTCCAGCCACTCTCTGCCTACCCAGCTGCAGCTGGTGCACAGAGCACAGGCGGCGCGGACTTGATATGGGCTACAGTGAAGAAGGAACCACTCCCCTGGGCCGCACTATGGGCCGTTCAGAAAGCGGAATAGTATTTCCCGCTCCTCCTTCTCGTCCTCCTCCCGCTCCTCCCCGTCTCTGCCGCCGATCTCATCGCCTCCGTCCGCAACGGCAGAGAGAGACGGAGAACTGAGACCGTCGAACATCGGGTTTGAGCTTTCATTTTATAAAAAAAGAGCTTCCACTCATGTGCTGCACCAATAAAACTCAACCAACCACCGTTACTGCATCATGCATTAATTTAACCTTACCAAGAATATCTCTTTCAAGTAATAAGGTGCGTGGATAAGTGTATTTCGCTTCTCTCTGATTTCACTATTTGTAGAGCGGCGAGAGTGAATTAATTGACGTCGAATGGTAATCGTTGTGGGTGCCGTTTACAGCTTTGCTTTGCAACCACATTTCCAACCACAGGGTTGATTGGCGCGATTTTTTTCTTGCCACCTATTATTGTTCCCCGCCGCTGCCAATGCCGCACCCCTGGGCCCTTTGGGGTGGCCCAGTGGCTAGTTGCCGGTTTCAGGGCGCGATGTTTCCAGGGACCTCCGTAACCGCGTGTTGTCTTCAGGCGCGCACTCCGACTGCTGCTCCTTGCCTCCTCGCCACTTGCCCTCGCACTTCTTGACCCACAGTTTTCACCGTCTCCGCTTCTTCGGTGATAGTTTTCTGGTAACGCTCCAAGGCGGAACTAAAAGCTCGAACAGCTCCGTTGTTGAAAGAACGAGAGCCCGGGCAGAAACAATATCAGTATCTTTTTTCTGCTTTACAAAAGCTTATGGGCCAGTTGTTTTGTTCATAGTTATATCTACATAAAAGTACGAGGACAGCCCTTTTATGCCCAAAACCATTTCTGTCCACGAAGCGGACGCTCGTCTTATTTTCAGTTTAGACGAAACCACCTGAACATTGACACAAATGACTTAGTGTTAACACAGTGTTGTTAGGGACAGTGCTGGACCAGCAACTGAACGTTTATTTATCACATATGAAAATATAAACAACTTTCTGCCACAGCAATGCCCTTCGCGACCAAAAAAGCTATCGCGGAATGGATCCTTGTCACGCCCGCTGAACTACGTCTTCGCCCATGCCTGCCTAAGGTGCACCTTTTCCTTTTCAGACAGCAGTACCGACGGGCTCCTCGCGCATGCGGTGCCTTTTGTGTCTTTCATAACGGCTTCCATGATTTCTATCGAAAGCTTGTTTGTGTTTTTTCCTGCGACGGGAATGTCAAACAGGTTCGCGCTGCACCCGCACTGTCGGCAATGCATACTCAATTTTCCTGTCGTCGCCGTCGTTTTCAATATTGCTGCGCGTTCCCTTGCCCTATCCTTCACGCACCGGCCCGTCTGGCCAACGTAGTGTTTTCCACGGGGCCTCAGTGGGATGCTGTAAACAACGCCTTCGTCGCACTCACAGTATCTTGTGCGGTGATTCGTGTTGCGCTCGGCTGATGCGCACATCGTGTGTGCTTTCAAGGGGGCTGAGCTCTCCACCTGCACAGCGCTGCCTTCTTTATATTGTGGCCGTGCACATAGGGAACGATGGCGACATTCTTTCCTTTATTCCTTTATTAATTCCGTGTTCCCCATAATAAAAAAAACAAAAAATAATCGGGGAACGAAACCCGCTCCAGCCAAGCTGTGGGGGAAAGCCAGCCTGGCTTAACGGGCTTGCCGAAGCTGATGCGCATGTGGTGGTGACACGGTCTCTGAATGGCTGACCTGGGGGCCGCCGTGAAAACCAGTCCCCTGTTCACGTTCTTTGAATGGGCGGACGAGTGGGGAATAAATATTTTGCTTGAGCGGGTTTCGCATTGCCAACAGACACGCGCGGGTCGGAATGCAAGAGTCCGGTCAATAAACCTAATGATATTTGCACGTGGTAGTTCGTGCGTGAACAGCAGCGACTTGCAACTGTCCTGAACGTTTGCAGCACACCGTCCTTGCAGTCGTCAGGCTGGTCTTTTGTACTGCAGGGTCGTCCACCTTGGACCCTCTCGTCTTCCAGCTTGCCTCGAACCTTCCTCTTGCATGCTGCCATAAATGCGCCGCTCAGGTACGGTGCCAAACGGGGTCCAATGCAGACGCCGCTCGAATTCATGGCAGCACGTAATCTTCACGTATTTATGTTTGACCTTTGTAATGAACGTTCAGTTGCTAGTCAAGCAGTGTCCCTGCCACTTCTGTCTAACAATTTAGTCCTTTGTTGCAATGTTAGGCTGGTTTCTCTAAACTTAATGTGCACCAACTGGCGCAGCAACAAACTCTCTTGTCCTAATTTAATTTCTGAATCCTAACTTGTTCATGCTCTGAGTAAATAAGTCGGGCGGAAAAAGGCCGGGAGAAGTGAGGAAGGGGATTGAGCACCGAGAAACTTTAGGGGGTGTTACGACAAATACCGAAACCGTCCTCGTCTACACCCTAGCTGCGGGATTTTCTCGCTAAAGAATGCGTAAAAAAGATCCTGGAATCTGCGATAAAAGGCTGACCCATACGATAGAGGTCCAAGTCACTCCACTACAGCTGTTCCTTCGAACCCGTTCGTCGCTACAGGCTTGCTTCTTCCCATCGGTATTTTTTTGTTCTCGTTCTTGCTTCTTCATCTAGATCTCAAAAATATCTTTTTGATGAGCAGCAGGTTGATCGCAATCTACTTCGCGGTCCTGATTGCGGCTCGAGAATGGTATCCGGGGAAGCCGGGACTGCCGCAGAAATGCAGTGCTTCAACCGCTAGCACATGACACGTCTAGCCAGGCTAAAGGCCGTTACGCGCAGCTGCCCCAGCATCGTTACTCCGGCTTCACCGATGTGACTCTCCAATACGACCAATCTGCGTCTCTGGCCCCCTTCTCTGGTCTCCTGTGTTCCCTTCATCTCGCATTGCGGGGCGGAGATTTTTTTCCCAAGGCTGCGCCCTGCTTTTCACGATGCATAATCATGTGCACACGAATGCAGTCACGCGCATGCGCGCGAACCTACCCACGTACAGAACAGAAAATATACAGAACTGAGCCCATAACAACTTATTACTGCATCAGGAAAAGACAATGGTCGATATGTCACAATAGTATGGAAAAGTTGCAAGCGAGATCTAATAATTTTCTTTTATTTAGACAATACTGCAGGCCAGAATTAGGCCCAAGCAGAAGTGGAAAGACAAAAACATAGCATATCAGGCAAATGTAATTATACAATCTCTATCTAACAAAAGAATGGCCGTAAAAAATTTCTACACGTGAAAAAGCTGATCAATTGATGCATGCAGATTAGGCGAAGTGAACACAGAGGCAGGAAGACTGTTACAATCGGATATTGTTCGCGGGAAAAATGAATATTTATGAGTGTTTGTGCGGGCGAACAATGAGGCAAATTTAAATTGGTGGTATTGCCTGGTGGGCCGGGAAAAAAGACAGATCAGATATATTGATGGGTCAATACGAAGTTTGCGATTCCAAAGATCGGCAAGAAATTTTAATCGGTTGATTTTTCTTCGGGATTCCAGCGTTGGAATTCCGTTGTTTCAGTATGAGAGTGGTAGGGGAATTTTGTCTTTGATAACGGTTATAAATAAACCGAACATCTTGCCGTTGAATTTGTTCGAGCTTGCTAATATCTTTTTTCGTATACGGGTCCCAGACCCCAGAAGCGTACTCAAGGCGCGATCGGAATAATGTATTGTAGGCCAATAATTTAATGTTGGGCATGTAGTGTTTAAGTTTATGCTTTAAGAGTCCGAGTTTTCTTCTAGCCGAAGCGCAAATGTTGTCAGCATGAGCCGACCAGGACAGGTTTCCAATAATTGTTACACCAAGGTATTTAAAGCTATTTGTTAAACTCACAGGGGTGTTGTTAATTGTGTAGTGGTATTCAAGAGGGTTCTTTTTGTTGGTTATACGCATGAACACTGTTTTATCGGGGTTTAGTGTCATGCTCCGCAGGTTGCAGCATGTGAACACGCCATCGAGACTTTCGTTTATTGAGACCTCATCGTTAACATTTTTAGCATTTTTTGAAAAGCAAACAGTCATCTGCAAATAGACGAATATTTACGTCCTGGTTTATACAAGTTGTTATATCGTTAATATAAATGACAAAAAGCAGCGGCCCGAGCACGCTTCCTTGTGGGACGCCAGAAATAACGGGGAGGGCATCAGAGCGAAAGCCATTTAAATCAACAAATTGTTTGCGGAGTTCAAGGTATGATGATCCATTTCACAAGCGAGCAAGCAAACCCGAGTTTGTTTAGCTTAAATATTAGTCCGGAGTTAGAGATTTTATCGAAAGCTTTACTTAAGTCAAGGAAAATTACGTCAATTTGGCCTGATGCATCAATCACGATGAGAAGGAATGAATAGTGGAAATTAATTGAGTGGTGCAGGACAAGCCCCTGCGGAACCCGTGCTGGGAGGGGGAAAGAATGATGCTCTTATCTAGGAAATCAACTATGAAGTTAGCAATTATGTGCTCCATGAGCTTACAAGCAGAGCTTATCAGGATATCTCCCGGTAATTTGGAAGCAATCCCCTTTTTTAAACACCGGTACAACACGAGCGACACGCCAGTCTGAAGGGACAATGCCAGTTGAAAAAGATAAACGAAAAATAGCAAACCAGAAAGCGAGCTAATGATTCAGTGTAGCGGCGCAGAAAAGCATTGGGTATGATATCTGGCTCGCATGAGCATTTTCAATCTAAGTTGAGGACAATCGAAAAAACGCCTTCAATTTTTATAAATTCTGCGCTGATATCTGCCATGTTAAAACTGGATATGCCATAAGTAGGGGACCTTGAAAAAATAGAATGGAACTATGCATTGAATTCATTTGCGGTGTCCAGATTGTCGCGAACAACCCTTTCGCCTATTTTAATGCAGTCAGTAGTTTTTGTTTTGTTTTTTAGAGCTGAAGGGGAGCCAGAATTTAGATGGATTTGTTTTAAAAACTGGCAAAAAGTGTTAGAGAAGTAAAATTTTTTGCTTGCGCGAATTTTCTCAGATAGCAAGAGCTTCAGGTTATGAAGGATTGCATTAGTTCGCCGTTTTTTTATTCGCTTAATTTTCCGTACCAGATGAATAATATTACGATTAATCCAAGGATTAGCCTTCTGAACTTTTTTCCTTTTCTTCGGAACGAACCTTTCAAGGCAGAAATGGCAAATGGACTTAAAAGACTGCCACATGTAATCAACGTCATTTCCACAAAAACAATCAAAAGCCAGATCAAGGTAACCGAGCACCGATTAATCGTTTGCCCGAGAAAAGTCTTTGACTAATTTTTATTTTTTTAAATAGGGGAGCACTGACTGTTTAGACGACTTAGACGACACGTAACATGCACAAGTTTGTGGTCTGATAAACCGTCCTCTACCGTAGCGCATGCATCGTTAAGGGATCCAGAATGAAAGACTAGATCTGAAATGGAAGATGTGTGTCGAATTTCACGGGTAGGGGTATTGACTGCTTGGGCGAGATTACATGCTAGCATCATTTCAAGGACAGTATGATCAGTGCGACAGGGGGATGATAATTTTGACCAATTAATGCTAGGCAAATTAAATTTAACAAGTGATTTATGGAGAACCTAATAGTATTATCATAAAGTTTAGGCAAGAAGTCCGGGTTTGAAAAGGGAGCTCGATACACAGCGAGAATAATTAGCTTATTACCAAAACAATCTATCTGGACACAGAGGCTTTCATGATCTTCAATTTGGTCAAGTACTACAACCGGCATATCCTTCTTTACAATAATGGTGAGACCACCGCCATGCGACGGTCGGTCTCTTGGATACACCTTGTAGGAACTCGGCACTATATCTTCGTCGGAAATGTCACTGTGAAGCCATGTTTCTCTTACGATAGTTAGATAGGGGTCGTGGGTTAGTAAAATACTCTCAAGCTCGGTGGTTTTGTAATGATGCTTCTTGCATTTCTATTCAGGAGACGCAAACAGTGTTGTGAAGGGAGGGCGCATTGTCATGGATGCTGCGGAGTTGTGCTCACGGGCGGAATCTGTACTCGCGTGTTTGTACAAAAATCCCACACAAAAGTGTCGTCGCTGATGCCCAGCTTTTCGTTAACAAGGTAGACCTTCTTTCCACTGTCTTTATTGTCCTTTCCACTTTCCAACAACAGTTTGCGCTTTTGTTAAAGTTACCGTGTTAAAGTTACTTCCTTTGATTAGTGAAAGGAAGTAACTTTAACACGGATCGTAGGCGGGCCAGTTGGTACATATTTCTGAGAATTAACAGCGCGAAACAACAGCGCTGTGTTAGTCTGCTCCCCTGTTGTCCCGTTCTTTCGCGCTGTTATTTCTCAGAAGTAACTTTTCCAAATTTCAGGCTTTTTTTCAAAACGTGAGAGGGTTAAACGGCGGTACCCTGTCGTCGATCAGGGGCTCCATTTTGTCAAGAATGCTTCATGCTGTGGAAATTAGAGAATTAACACAACTTTCAATGAAGTAAAACTCCCTCGCCGGAAATTAATAAATGTCCAGTAATTTATGTGACGCGACAACTCTAACAGTTTAGACCCGAGGGCCCGAGGGCGCTGCCATTCATCTGCCTATTCACCCATAGCAGCGTATTGATTTGATTTACCGTTCCGCTATTCGGCTTCTGAATTATTTCCAATTATTTCGGTCTCTTTAATTACACTGCCTGCACAGGAGATAAAAACGACTACAGACTAAAGTAGTTTATGCACACTCTTTCGTTTCAACATGTACTACCTATATTAGTTCTGGAAAGTTCAACCGAACAGGCAGCAAATTTTACTCCCACCGTTTTGCACAATTGAAGCAAGGGCTGTTTTCAGCCTAGTTATGTTTTCGGCTCTACGATTTCATACTTACTCCAAATTAGAAACAAAGCAACAAACGAGCATGCAAACAGCACTCGCAGACAGTGGTGACTGGAAATTTTTTTCAACAGCAGTAGTAGAAAAAACTTAATTTCGGCAAATACAATGGGCTGGAGAGGTTAAAAGATTGGAGGGGTCGGGCACGCCATTTTCAACGAGCGCTCTCTGTGGTACCAACGTCGAAAAATACGCCGGGCCGAACTCTAGTTCTGCCTGCGGCTCCGCCTCGTGGCTCATCGGAAGGGCCGATTCTGCAGTGCTGTTCTCCGCCGTCAGGCAGCGCCCGCCCTTCAAATTTCCCTTCCTGCCAGCAGACCGCAAAGAGGAAAGCCCCGTAATTTCATATTTCCCCGTGAGTTCGGTGGCCGACGCGAATTTTGAAGCAATCTGTGAAACTGTATGGACAACTGGGATATTGGCGAACATTTAGGTGTTGATTATTCTTCAGCGGATTAATCACCAGCGGATCACGACATAGCGGCCACTGCATAATTTGTGGGGATAAATACCTGCACATATAAATGTAAAGTTCAGCGCAGTGTCTCTTGCAACACACTGGCATTCTACTTCAGTGCTTAGAGCCATAGGTTCTAACAGAATTGTTTTATGATCGTTTCTTGAGCGGTACGTGGGTATTGTATTACTTTTGGCGTGATTTCTCTCTATTCCGTTTCGAGATAAGTAATTCGTTAGTGGTTATACTGTAGTTGGAATACTAAGGCTGCCCATGTTAACTTGTCGCGCATTTTGTTATCCTGTGTTGTGTGCTGTGATCTTTACTGAAGTACAAAACCCTAAATAAAAGAACTGTACTTTCCATATTTTACTGAGGCTCGGTTTCGCATCGGGAGGGCTATTGAAATGCCTGAATGCCGAAACTTACTGAGAGGGTGAACTGCACGTCTTAGGCTCTCTTTGCGAATGTGTTTGATTTTCGGCCCCAATGCCCCAACGGTTCAAAGCCGTTCTTGTTCACAAAAGCGAGACTTTTATCACGACCGTTGTTCAAAAGAAGGTTCGAAAACTTTCCTTCTGGAATGGTGGAGGGGGAAACAGCGCTGCATTCAAAGTAGATTTACAATGAAGCGTAACGTCACTGCCCATATTGGCAGGTTAGATAGCTGGGAATTGAAACGTACCGCGTGGTGCAGCAGCACCTGCATATTGAAGAAAAATCTACGAAACCGTGAAATAGTTATTGCCGCTTGATATGCTTAAGATTAGTGCACTATGTTTATTTATCATGAAGCGAGATCACCGAAACCTGAGTGAACATGTTTTTGTTTAATAAATGGGGCGCTCCCTAATATAGCAACCGACGGGCGTATGGAGGGAGCTATGTTCTGGAAAGGAAACCTGCCTGTGCCGATGCGTCGGTACGGCCGTCAACGCTCGCACCAGCTTTAGTGTCAAGTCTCCAGCCAATAGACACCGGCTAAAGAGGAAGTAAGAATTCTGACACTGGTGGAAAACAAGCAAGAGATGGGAAGCGAATGCCGCTGTTCACGCGAGCAAACGTGACCACTGGGAGAGACAGAGTGTTCAACAAGATTGGCGCGGTTAACCACGCAAGTGCGAGAAACGTCGCGTTGCGGACTTGGAAAGCCGAAACAAGGAGTGCGCATCGAACCGAGCGCCTAGTTCTAGAGGAAGATGAGCCAGATACTCGCGAATCCACAGACATGCACCAATGGATCTTCAAAAATAGTTTGCGAGAAAACAGTGAGGTAGCTAAAAAAAATTAAGGATCCTCTCCCCACCGGAAACAGGGGTGCGCGCGAAATTGACCCAAGTGAAAACGTACATTAATCCCTTCCATCAAACGAAGATTAATCCCAGCGCAACGCTTTCTTTCTGCTGAGGTTAACCCGAATGCATATGTTATTGCAGGATCTGAGTGCCGCTGTCGTTTGGCCTCCGCTCGACTCGCTCGGCCTGGCTACCTTTGTGGTCGCGCTTCTGCTTGCCGAACTCTTTAGTGGGGCCGCCTTTGTTGTTTCGCCTGGGTTTCTAGTTTCAGAAATGCGGGATTAGCTCGACGAGCAGCCGCACGTTAACCGTAGATAATGGTCGCGTTTGCGTTCTTGCATGGCTTCCCGCTATTCGCCGCGAGATCGACATGTAGATGGCGACTGCGTCGCGCTGCTTGTGCGGACGCTCCGAGCGGCCCGGGAGAATGCGCATTGTGGGTGCGCTTCGTGCCTTTTTCCAGCCGTATTTGCGCACGAAAGGCGCAGAAAGAGTGATTGATTGATTGTAGGGTTTAACGCGCCGACGCAACGCAGGCGATGAGGCGCGCCGTAGTGGAGGGCTCCGGATTAATTTTGACCACCTGGGGATCTTTATCGTGCGCCGAAATCTCGTACACACGGGCGTTTTTGCTTTTCGCCTCCATCAGAAAAGCGGCCGCCGCGGCCGGGAATCGAACCCGCGACCTCGTGCTCAGCAGCGCAACGCCTTAGCCACTGAGCCACCGCGGCGGGTGCGCAGAAAGAGTGGTATGCTCCAGTTCGGTTCATGTAGAGCATGGAAGGGGCAATAAGTTTTCATTACTACGCAAAAACAAAGCGGCCACCCATCAGGAATCTCAGAACTGCCGCAATAAAGACAATGAGCTTGTACGCCGTGGCTCGTAGCAAGATCGATCTTTCCAGACTGTGGCTTTGAGTCTTAAATAAATCAGGAAGCCTCAAACTCTGGAATTCAGTTTACAACAGCAGTTTCAATCCCTTTCACTTGTAGCATTCTTGCATTTGTGGGATTCCCTGAAATGATAACACCACTTAACTGCCGTGACATTTTTTCTAAGAGCTTGCGGTATTTTTTGTGTGTTCGAAAGGCAACATAAAATTACTGAATTTTAAACAGCGCAGAGATATAAATGCAACCGTTCTAACGGGTCTTTTGCGCGCAGCTTTAGTTAAATGAAATTTTAGTCACTCCGAAGGCAGGTTTCATAAATAACGGTGTCGGATCACTTATTTAAGGCTTTCATCGCAAGTGAACTTGCCAATTAAATTGCTTAAGCGCACAGTATAATCAACGTCTCATGTTTAGCTAGACATGCAAACTGACAAGCAGGTTTACAGTGGGTAAACCAAGCTTCTGGGACCTCACAGTGAGCACAGATGTTCTGTTGCGGCTGCACTGTTGACAATTTGCGTTACTTTTCAAATATAACAGGCGCCTAGAACAGCGAGATGTGTTTGCGTATTGTCGCTTACGAACCATAAAGATGGCAAATGAAGTTGCCGTGTTGCAGATGTAGTGAAACGTTCCTTTTTATTTCTTCTTACGAAACAGCGCAACGGGTACCCGGTAACTACTTTGTGTTGTAAACGGAACCTCGCTCTTGTCTTGGAATTTAATTCTTGAGGAAAGGCACGGATAAAAGTGTTTGTGCATTTATTCTTTCTCTTTTTTTGGAGGGGGGGGGGGTTCTGCCAACGTTCCAAGCGCAGTGAGAAGAGAAAGCATGCAATGCCAAAAGCCAAACGTTGGTTATCAGTATTACTTGCAATTGAAAGTACGCTAGGCGTCGTGTTCCGTAGCGGTAAAAAAGCAGTAGTTCAGTATTGTCAAAACTCATTAACCCCCCCCCCCCCCATTTGGCCCTAGATTGCCCAGGAATTGTGGCTCCCCTTTTTCAAAATTGTATTGAAGGCGTGCATTGTGGGAAACATAAAAAAATTCAGCGAGTCATGGCACACACCGTCCACACATCTGGTCAACAACGTGCATTATATTACGCGATTTTTCCTCCTGTAAACTTAGGCCCACCTTTAGAGGTTAATACGTAACCATATTAGGCCTTTGGTTGTGCTGAGTGAAACACATTTCTCGCAAAGGGGATTCACGTCGGGATTTGAAAATGGGTTTTAAAATGACACACGGAATGCCACATGACAGACGCAAACTCACAGCTCACAACTCACAAACTCACAAACTCACAGACGCAAACTCACATCCTCCTCATGGTTCCCCACGGGAGGATGGTGTAATTTTTTATTTGCTTCTTCTTTTTATAATGAGACAGCGCAATTTTACAAGGGTGTGGCAATTGCTCGGGTATGCACCGGTCTTGTCGCATCTTACCCGATTCATGTAGCAAACTTTCATGCTTTAAATAACCAGCACGCCACCTTCAAAAAGCACCTTTGACGTTCCCGAAATGGCAGACGACTGCACTCATCAATAAGAAAAGTGCCAAGTGTCGAAGCAAGGTTTATAACACGTTTCACACTCAAGCGGTGACCACGGAGAAGCTGTTTCCTGGAATTACACCAGCGCATTACGCTCAACGGTCGCTGATTATTGCGTTTCTAGAGGAAATGCGCAAGCAGAGGTAACTATGTCGTTGCTTACTGCCAAACAAGTGCACATAATGGTTGTTTTATTGTGTGCAGCACGCGTCTTGTCCCGCGCGCAACGTGAACGAGCAGACGACGCGAGAGCGCCAACCACACTAGGAGCGGTTCGTCCTGGCTCCGCCAGGGGCCGACTGTGTTCGATCTCGGGGCGAATAGGCCTCCTGCGCTGCCCAGAGGGCGCTGCGCAAGCGGCTTCCTGGCAGTACTTCCGGGTAGTACAAAGCTGCGCTGGTCCCATGGGATCCCGTGTCAGGGCTACCAACTCTAGGGAAATTTCCCTAGATCTAGAGGATTTGGGTTGTCTTTAGGGAAAAAGGGAAATTTCTCAAAATCTAGGAAATTTTTGCGTCCACATGAACTTATGCCTTCAGTCGTATAATGGTGTCCTTTGTTAAGTTTAACATTTATTATGTTTTTATGTACCTATGCATTTCAGTTTCTCGATGAAGCGCAGGTATCTATTTCCCACTAATGTGCATCGAGCGAAGCTATCGCTCCCACGTTTGACACTGCTGGTTTAAATAGCAAAAGAACATGATTGATCAAGTTCATAAACTTGCTCGCTCGAATATCTCATGCACTGCGCATCGCCTGTGCTCGTTCCTATAATCTTTCTTTCATATATACTTGGATTCTGTTATAAGAGCTCTGTGTAGTAGTACAAGATTTCTGTGTTTTGCATTGAATTGCGGTGTTCTTGATTATGTTGTTTTTATAATTTTACACGCCTTCGGCGTATATACAAGGCGCTGCAACACGTAGGGCTTCTTGGAATGTCGTATTGTAGTGTGTGCGCCAAGCGATTGCTTTTACTTTGTAGGTAATTTTTATATGTATTATTCACTACTACATGTCCCCCCCTCCAAGTAATCACCCTCTATTGCTTTTGTGGCTTGAAGAAATAAAATATTTAAAGCATCACAAATTGTGCTCCCACATTTTTTCGCCTTCATCTCCGTTACTTCAAAAACGGTTTCAAACGAATTCATAGTTACGCCTTAAAAGTAAATTCAGCAGTCATATCGCATAACTAGAACCCAACATCTGAGAGAAAACATCTGATAACCGCATTCAGCAAAAATCTAGGGAAATCTAGGGAATTTTTTCCATCTGAGCTAGGGGAAAAGTGGCTTCGCAGGTTGGCAGCCCTGTCCCGTGTTGACAGAAGCAAAATGAGCTCGATGCTCCCGATTGTTTGGCGACATGATCACTAGCCAATCCCCGACGCGTCCGATCTCTTCCGAAGATCGACTTGGCATTAGGGAAAAAAAGCTTTGCAGCGCTAAATACGTTTTCAGCGCCGACGAGAGTGCCGGGACGGTGACAGCGCTCTGCCGCTCACAGGTTCACCGATCGATGGGCGTATGAGGTGAAATTTGAAGTGAAACTTCTAGTTTAAGCTAATAATCTAGGTGACAAGGACTTTTCAACAACAGCCGATCAAAAAGGAAGAGTGACGCAATCGGCGATGATCGCGCTTTAAAAAGCCAGCGAGTCCGCCGGAATGCAGGCTCGTCTGCTGCGGTGCGCCGCCCTTTTGTGTACCTGCGCACTAAGCGCGCACTTTCATTAAACAGTGCTTTTTTGCGTCGCCATTACGAATACATGGTGAAGCGTTAACTTGCCGTTTTGTTGCGTGTCCCAGTGACAAAATGCAGCGAGCGTCAGCATAGTGAAATCTGTTTAGCGATTCCGAAATTAGTGGCCGTAAAACAAAGTGGTCGGGGGAACTGAGAGCCGCTCGCTTTCCTTGCTTGCTCTCACTTTACTTAATTACGCTCTTGCATCATATATTCCCAGTTAGCAATTAATAGGCTAGAATAAGGGTCAGCAACGTTTTGAAAAGTGTAGGGCCGAGTTGCATGCAGCCTACACGGCGGAGGGCTGAACGGCAAGTCGGGTGGGAGGAGGAGGTGGGCTTTCAATGCAAAGAGAAGAAATTCAGCGAATTGCAGTCACAAACTACAATAATCTGGCGAATTGTGAAGACGGGGGAAAATTCAACTGGAAGCGATTAATTCTCTATTCTTGTCTCGCTGTGTAACTCCATTTGAGGACAAAACTGGCGTGTCGGCGTTCAGATTGTTAGCGACGACCCCTGCACAAGAAGATAACCAACAGAGTCAGTGATGATCTTATGCAAATGTTCGGGGCCGCGAGCCGTGTATGCGGCTGTGTTATGTTATGCAAATATAGAAGTACACATCTCAGCAGGCAGCGGGCGTGCGATATGGTGATTGTTTTGCGTCCTTTAATTACACTTAATTTGTTTAATTGACGCTATTGCCTCAGCTACTCGCTAGTATACATGCACACTTCCGTTCGTAAATCGTGCGGCGTGAAGTGTTAAGCAAGAATCTTTTAGTTTGCGAAAATACAAAACATTTCCACTGGTTTTCAAGGCGGTGCCAGGCCAGCAGTGTCAGCTGAATCGGCTACGCAATTCTTGCGTTCGCTTGCATGCTCCCGCTGAAGCAACCTTTTGCAGTTACCTGCTATGGGATGAGCAGCGTTTCGTGTTTATGCTACTCGCGAAATTTCCTTTGCGCACCGCACTCAAGAAGAAAGAACAATTATTGTCTTCAGGAAGTTTGACCAACCGACCTGCCGATGCTGTCCCACGCCGCGACAACCGCGACAGCTCGCTCAAACGAAAGCCGATCAATCGGCTTGTTTTAGCGGATATTATTTTTTTTAGCCTCTGCAACTACTTTAAGGGCTATTTCATACAGTATGCAGTCATTTAAACACGCGACAAAGCGATTAAACTCACTACAACCGACTTTCCCTCTCGCTTGTCATTGAAAACACATGGAGGCCGCGAGGGTCGTCTGCTTTTGTACTACCCAGACGTGTCGTACACAAGGGGGCGCTGCATGCCGCCAAACTGCAGCGCAGGAGCCCTATACGGAAGTGTGGACCCAGCGCGGCCTGCCCAGAGAAGCGCGCAACGAACGATTGGCTCGGCCCCTCCCCTTGGGATAGCAGCGACCTGACCCCGGATACAGGAAGCGCCTGCAAGAGAGGAGGCACAGTTGCGACCGAGGAGAGAAAGGGTAAAGAAGAGAAGGGTTTTTGCGATGTCCGCACCGACGGCAGCACTTATCTGGTCAATTCGGCTGTGCGCATACTGTGAACACGACACAATCTCCTGCGAATTAGCATTACTGTCCATATTCACAAACACAAAATTTTTTGCGGTACATATTTTCTGCTCCTCTCATGTGTTGCGGAACCAAACTGTTATTGAAGCCCGCCAGTTATGCTTCGTTATATGCCGGGAAAGTGAGTTTTTCTTAACCATCTACCTTAATCGTTCCTTTTGCGACCAACATTTCAACCTATGGCCATAGCTTAGCTGAGTTGTGTTGTGTCCATAGCATGAAGCGTTGTTTGCGCGCAAACACACTCCGCGCGCACTCCGGCAGTCAGAAAGTGCACTGCAAACACTCGCACTCGCTTGGTGGTGGCGCGCGACGCGGCGAGCGGCGGCAGCCAGCACGCGCGAGCCGACGCAGCCAGCTGTTGATGCTCCTTGGCGCCGTCACCAGAAGGAACCGCAGAGAAAAAAATACGCTACACATGCCAAAGGGGGCGATGAAACGTGGGAAGTTCAAGATCGCCATTTGCGCTACTAGTCAAAGAAGCGACGTTAAAGAAAGACAAAACTGACGTTGGTCGAAATAGATGGATGGGCATCCCTAGAATAGGAATATACCAGCCCCTAGGGCAGTACTTCAAAATACCATAGTAAATATAATCAAACACTGAAGCCATCAGTCACCCAGCAGATACGACGTAAACGGCGACTAGGCAGATGCGCAAAGAGTCAAGTGACGAATGAGAAGCACGCACACGAGCTTTCAAGGTAACGCGTAAAATCTTTCTTTCCACTTTAACTTTCATGTATCATAAATAATTACAACTGTACAGGCATAACTCAAGCCATGCTGACATTCGCAGGCTGCCAAGCCGCGGCGCCGGTGGTGGGTACGATGGTTGTTGTAGGTGCGGCGTAGTCACATGCGTGTCACCTCTGTCTCTACGTACACTAAGGCTGCGCTGCGTAAGCCTGCCTGTCGAGCAGTAAACTTTAATAAAAAGTGTTAGCGTGCGTCGCCGCACGAAAACAGATAGCGTACGCTATTTATTTGCATTGTTCGCGCGTACGCTAGGGAGCTTTTGTATCTCTTTGTTTACATCATGGCGGCCAGTAGCGCGTCGGAATTCCACGGTTCCGCTTATCTGCGGACAGTAACTTGCGTCTGATATATCGAACAACTTATATCGTGATATAACAAGTGATATATCGAACTCCCGCCTGATATATCGAAAGTAGCGCGGTCTGCCTGAACGAAGTTTTTCTGCCAGGCCGGCGACCGAAGCTGTATGTGTGCTGACATCTGAAAAGCATCTGTGTGTTGGTTTCCTTGAACCTGGGGGAAAATAGGCAGACTAGAGGGGCGCTCTATGCTCTGTTACGAATCGGCCAGCGCCGCCGTACTGTCCCGCATCACTCCTCGGCTGTGCGGCGAAGCCCCTGCGTGCGCCTTCGAAAACAGGCGCAACCATGTCGGTGGCAAGTTGCGACAAGCCGCGTCAGACGCTTTGCTCTCGGCGCATTTCAAAACTTCGGCGGCTGGCGGCGAGGCTCGTCTCCACGCTCTTCAAGGACACAAAGGCCCCGTCGATCGCAACGGAGTCCTCCTCTCTCCCCTCTCTCGGACTCAACGTGCCCGAGGCTATGAACGGCTTACGAACTCTGGAAAGAGTGTTGTGTGTGTCTGTGACGTTCATGGCGTGTTGCCGCTTGTTTCGTTTGACCGTTATCGCTTTTGGGTATAAATAGAGCTGCCCAAGCGTTGTAACTCATTCCTGTTAGAGCAGCGAATTGATGTTGTCGCTCTGCTCGAGTCCTGTATTGTAACCTCACCCGTCGGGGCATTGATCTTTGGCTTCGGCTCACCTCTCGCTATGAAGTAAACAGTTTACGTTGGCCTATCAGCTCTGGACATCTTCCCGGCTGCAGTCGGCCTTCACGGTCGCAACAACTGGTTGGCAGCGGTGGGATGGAAACTTCGTAACACCTGAAGCCAGCGGTGCGAGACCCAACACCACGGACGTCAAGGCGGCTTCGGACTTCGCAGAATTCACGGCGGTCAAGGGTGAGTGCGGGACTTTTCTTCACTGAGTTTTACCAGGCTTCTGAGGATAGCTGGTAGGGCGTGTGTTTTTGTCGCGTGGGTTATTCGCGCAAAGCATTTTTGGAGCAGTGGGAAAGCAGTACTCTAGACGGGCCATGAATTTGAAAGCGTTGAAAAAACCGCAGTTGTTGGAGCTTGCAAAAGAGTTGCGCTTGGATGTCACGGACGCGCTGAGAAAGCCAGAGCTGATACAGGCTATACTCGCTGTCGGGGCTGACGACGAGGAGCTGTCGGAATGCATTGAGCTGATCAATGGCCGGGAGACCGCGAAACGTCAGGCCACCGAGGCAGAGGCTGAGGCTGAGCGCCAGCGTGAAGAGTTCGAGAGGCAGAAACTAGAGCAGGAACGCGAGGAAAGAAGGCGAGTAGAGCAGCTCGAGAGGCAGAAATGACAGCAGGAACGCGAGGAAAGAAAACGACAGCATGAGGCAAAGATGCGATAGTACGACCTCGAACTGGAGCGCCTTGAACAGGAAAGAAGGGAGCTCGAGGGAGAGAGACTCCAACGGGAGAACAAGAACCTAGAGCACAAAATTCAACTCGAGCAGGAAGAAGCGAAGCCTGAGTTAGAATTGTTGCTCGAAAAAGACCTCGTTGTCGAGGAAAGCACCGTGCCAGCTCTGCCAGTAGCAGACGCTCGGGAGCGCGAGTCGGAGGCGACCGTTGCAGCCCAGCAGCGCGGCAAGGTTGGTGAGAGAGATAACGACGGCGCATTAGCTCAGACTGTCGGCAGAGGCGGCATAGGGCAGTGCGTGTCCACTGAGTGCGATAATGTGCCGGCGTTTGTTTTGGAGATCTCGGCGGAGTGCTCGGACGGTTCAAATTCGCGGGAGGCCTTGGGAACGGCTACCGGCTTGAACGTGAACATTTCGCGAGATAGCGACGTTTCGCAGGATTGCGTAAACGATGAGGTTACCGAAAGGCCGCACGAGTCCGCTGAAACGGAGGTTGTTCCTTCAGACGGTAGTGCGGAAATGAGCGAGGTGGTGGCAAAGCCTGCAGCCGAGGCAGCGAACGGTTTGCACGGTTCAGTTGGGAGAAATGACGATCCCGCCACTGGGCAAGCCGATTCCGTTATGACACCAGCTCAAGTAGCTGACCTCGAGCAACGGCCAGCCGAGCTCGTAGAGATTCAGGTGTCTGGGGCGGCTGAGCCGTCTTTTGAGACAGGGCAGCTTGGATCTAGTGTAGCCTTGACAGCCGCAAAACAGAACGAAAACACCCTTCGGTGTTCGCTTACTGAGGGTGTTGCGGAAAAGGCGAGGGACGCCGAGATAGGATCTGTTGGAAGTTACGAGGTGTCTAAAAAGCTCCTCGTGGCCTTGTCACTCCCAGCTGATGCTCCCGATGATAGGCCAACATCGGCTGAGCTAGTTGAGGTTGCGGTGTCGACTGCGGCTGAGCCGAAGTCGGGAACCGACCAGCCTAGAGCAGAGAACGTGAACGCGTTCCGATATTCGCTTGCCGAACGCGTTCGCGAAAAGGCGAGCAACGAGGAGAGAGAAAAAACTTCCGCGCGTACTTGTGGCCCTGAACGCCGCCTCCAAAAAGGAGTGCGCGCCTTACGTTCGAACGCTGGAAAATCTCGCTCGCTCCTCCGCGCGCTCGACCTGTGTCGAACAAGACGACCGGTGTCATTTCACGCGGTCGCAGCAGCGTTGAGAGAACGGTTGCACCTAAAGTGCGGTACAACAGGGGAAAAGCTCGGAGCAGTGATGAGAGCTCGAATCGCAGCTCTCAGCGCGAGAAGTGGCTTGTAGACACCTGACTTTCTCAATTTCATTATTTTTCCTGACGCAGGTTTCGCCCTTTACGATTACATTTCTTTTTGTGTGGGACATTTCCAATCACGCGAAATGTAACCTTTCAAGTTTGTCACTTGTCTAAAGTACTGCTAAGCAAAATATAACGAGAGTAGTTAGTTATTAGCCTATTTTATCGCAACTAAAAGCCTGGTACAGCTTCAGTGTGGATTTGTCTTCGCACTTGCCGGCGATGCGGTTGTGTCTTCGTGTGTTGTTCTGTTGCTTGCCTGACCAAGCCAGAGATGTTCTTGGGGAGCCACTACTCGTCCCGTGACCGGCCCGGTGAAGCTCCAGCACAGTGCCGTACAGCCCAGGCCTGGAGTCGAGCGTCTCCCGAGCACTTCACTTCGACAGCATCCCTCCGGACAACGGTTGAAGACCCTTATCCATCGGGATCTCGGACCCCCGGCGGAGAAGCTGTTACGAATCGGCCAGCGCCGCCGTACTGTCCCGCATCACTCCTCGGCTGTGCGGCGAAGCCCCTGCGTGCGCCTTCGAAAACAGGCGCAACCATGTCGGTGGCAAGTTGCGACAAGCCGCGTCAGACGCTTTGCTCTTGGCGCATTTGAAAACTTCGGCGGCTGGCGGCGAGGCTCGTCTCCACGCTCTTCAAGGACACAGAGGCCCCGTCGATCGCAACGGAGTCCTCCTCTCTCCCCTCTCTCGGACTCAACGTGCCCGAGGCTATGAACGGCTTACGAACTCTGGAAAGAGTGTTGTGTGTGTCTGTGACGTTCGTGGTGTGTTGCCGCTTGTTTCATTTGACCGTTATCGCTTTTGGGTATAAATAGAGCTGCCCAAGCGTTGTAACTCATTCCTGTTAGAGCAGCGAATCGATGTTGTCGCTCTGCTCGAGTCCTGTATTGTAACCTCGCCCGTCGGGGCATTGTTCTTTGGCTTCGGCTCACCTCTCGCTATGAAGTAAACAGTTACGTTAGCCTACGGCTTCTGGACTTCTTCACGGCTGCAACAGCGGCTGGCCGCTCGCATCATACACGCTACCACTCGTATGTCGGAGGCCACGGAGCTCGGATCGGGTGCCCCCGCCCAGTCGCAACAGCTCCCAAGCACAATGATCCGTGCATACAAGCGCAAGAGGCCTTCCATGCATGTATAGAATGGCGTGGAAGACGACTAACACTATCAGCGGTCATGCTCCGGGAGTTCTCAAGCTGCTTCTGTGATCCGGCAGTATAAGAAATTGGATCTCGTGTGCCCGTACAACCACACCCCTCGATAGGACGCCGGCCGGGCTATACGGCCCGATTCTCAAGAGCTCTACAACCAAACATCATGAAATCTTGAGGAGGCTAGAAAATCTTTTGAGGCTTCACAGCCTGGAATCGCCAACGACATTGCACGAAGCCCACAAACAACTTGCTCCTACATTCCCGCATTGACTCCGTCAAGGCAATGCCGGCATCTTCAGACCACCACAAAGTGGAAAACTGGCTAATCGTAGGTACGGGTGAGCACCTACAAAAAGTGAGGCGATACGGTGAAGCTCCACAACAGCATCTTCTATCTTTCTCGTGTTGCCAACTCCTGGTTCCGTGACCAGGAGACCGACATTCTGATTTCTTCAAGTAGGCTTTCGCAGAAGTATTCAGGCGGCAGGCTACAGTGAAACGCCCCTACAAAGAACGCTCGTAAAACAAAACCGCCTGTACAACGAAGCATGCCAAAAAATTCCCCCGCATTTCCCCGAGGGGGAGAATGTGAAAGTGCGAATGCACGGTTGTCGGCCCGCTTGCGGCGCTTGCGCTCGGCCCCCGCAGCCCACAGCCTCGCCGCCTTCTCTTCCATCTCTTCCATCGGGTTTGTAGTATCACGTGTACACCACGCAGTTATCAAGCCGCTATAACGCCGCTGAGTCGCCAACGCACGCCGCTGACGACGTAGTTTGAATGCGTTAAAGATATAAGGCGCGTCACTAACACTGATATCACCGTCGCGTCCGTGACTTGGTCGGTAGAGCGTCGCGCTGCGGCCGCGAAGTCCTCGGATCGAAACCTGGCGCCGGATGCTGTTTCTTTTTTAAATATAGAGGAGCACTGCGGACGCCGCCGGCGGTGGATGGTTTGGGGTCGCTTATAAAGTGCATTCGCACTTAAAAAGCCTGGCCAGATTCATATGTTTTGTGTGCATTGTGACCGCCACTACAGCGACGAGCATTACATCGAATTTACCTGCTGAACGAAGAAATTCATGCGTTCGCAATCGCTGAATTGTTGTTTGATAAAGAATACCCGTAGCCGCGCATTTGGTAACGCGCAGCTGATAGGTTTTACGACGACCGTGAGTCATCCAGTTGTGCTACGGAGCTGCAGCAATCGATAAACAAGTGCAGTGCGTGTTGCGGCGCAGCATACATCGGTTGTGACGGCCGACGATGGCGTCACGGTTAACCACCGGGTCCTAGTTTGCTCTGACCTGACTACTGACAACATCATAGAGGTCATTATAGAGGAAAGGGCCGCAACAAATGATTAGGTCAGTGATGAAGATCTTGAGGAGAAGCCAAGCGTTATTACTAACCGCGAACCGGTAGCGACATTTGACGCGCTGCAGATATATATCTCGTCGCTCCCTGACCTCGCGCGACGCAGCACACCGTGAACCTCAACGCCATCAGGTCGGCGGTGGTAGCGTGTTCAGTACGCCATATACTACTGTGAAGGAGAAAATTGGTCACATTTTTTGCCTATCGCAGTTTAAATCTGATGATTGTTTCTATGTGCACGATTGCCTGCATTACAGGAGGTCAGTGAAGTGCGCGACGCTTATAAGTAAGGCACGCTTCGTTACGCAGGTGTTTGGCGGTATTCGAATGCTTAGTGCGCAGAAGCGACTACATACAAGAGCTCAGCAGGCGGAATAAACGTTCGGAAGCTATATTGAGGACTTAGTCGATCTCTGAAAGCGTTTATGCCCAGCGATGTCGGAAAGCGACCAGATCACCAACGTGTGAAATGGAGTCGAAGACGACGCCTTAGAAATGTTGACGGGAAAAACCCCGAAGCAGGCGAAATCAACTGGTCCCAGAGCTATGATGAGCTCTGCGAACAACGAGCCGCCTTGCTCGCAAAACCAGGACGGGATTTTCTCTCAGCGTCTCCCGGCCACTCCCTCCTCGTTGCTCACTTGGGGAGGTCACGCGTCTTCGCCCCGGTGCCACAGCGCGCAAATCAAGAGCATGTTGCTGAGTCGCTTCTCATAATCTAGGCCTTCTTTGGTTTTTGAGAGCCCGTGGTTATTGCTCTGCCGCATTATTGGTTAGGTGACAAAATATCCGTTGCGGCATCAGTTCCGGTGGTATAGGGCTCAGGTGCGGTGGCGCAAGTTGTGGTCACGGCCGGCGCCCATGTCTCCCGAGCATGCTACTGCTGACGGGGCGTAGAACGAATTTCACAGTGCAGGCCTGTTGAAATCACAGATCTTTTCATTCGCCTCCGCCGTAGTATACTTGTTCTCCTTTAAACAGTTCAGTTGCCGCTGCTCCGTACTCCCGGCACAGGCGAGCCCTCGTATCTGGCTACCTGAGTGGTTGCTTCCGTTTCACAGCGATGACGTACTTCCGCAGACGTTTGGTGAGCACTGCTGATATTGGACTGTTAGCACCTACGCAAAAATCGGAAAATGAGGTTTATTACGCTATCGCGTTAAAGAAGTTAGGCGACGTCGTGGCTAAGAAGTGGCCCGCTCGTGGGTAGCCTTCCTCTCTTCCAAAAAGGCAGCACTTTGTATTTGGTGCCTCCTTATATTAATGACTGAAAACCTAACACGAAACCGGAGCTCGATATTTCTTTCTCCCGATATTTCTTGCTCATCGCAGGAAGTTATGACCCCAATTATTAATCGGAATAACAGCAATGCTACCGATGTGGACACACAAAAAATAAAGCCCATTAAGTATGCGGCAGGCTTGGTCGCTGCTCCTTTGATACTTATCCCATCCAGAGGGTTATTTCCCATAAAGATTAAATACAAAAAGTAAATCTAATTTTTAAAGGGGGTGATAAAAAGCGTTCAAAAACTGCAGACCAATATCAATCTTGCCCATATTTTCAACAGTTGCAAAAACTTGATGCATCCTTCACCAAACACACAATTCGAAACAGCTTTCACGTGACATTCGAAAAAAAATGCTCAACTAAAACTGCAATATTAAAACAGAAAGAAATAATGATTTATAGCTTAAGATGCCATAATTGACTTTAGGAATTTATATATACTTGTCAAAAGCATTCCACTCAATAAGCCAGTTGCGCTGCTGAGCACGAGGTCGCGGGTTCGATTCCCGGCCGCGGCGGCCGCTTTTCTGATGGAGGCGAAAAGCAAAAACGCCCGTGTGTACGAGATTTCGGCGCACGTTAAAGATCCCCAGGTGGTCAAAATTAATCCGGAGCCCTCCACTACGGCGCGCCTCATTGTCTGCTCTGCATCGGCGCGTTAGAACCCTACAATCAATCAACGACTCAATAAGCCACAGTATCAAGCTTAAAAAACGCAGTTTTATGGAGTACTAGGCGTGGCCAATTAATTTCGCTGAGTCGTAGTTAATATACCTTAAACAATATGTGTCGCTCAAAGTGATTGCACGAAAATTAAAAACCATAAGCACAGGTGTCCCTCAGGCCAGTACGGTAGGGTACCGCATTTCCGTGTGTACATAAATGACCTTCCCGCATTATTTCTAAAAGCAAAACCTTCGCTACTTTGTCAGGCAGACGACACTAGTCTTGTACTCACAGGAAGCAGTACTAGCAAAATGATAACAGTCTGTATCACAGCATATATAAGCTCTGAAATTGAACCAAAGAAAATGCGTGTACGCTAAAAAAAGAAAGCAATTCTTTTTCGCACAAAAAATAAAATTGTCACCGTGTCTGAAGACACACTTGGTACTGAACACATTGAGATAGCGGAATCTTTTAAAGTTTTAGGGGTTCGTCTTTTCATTGAGCTCGGCAGCATAACCACACGTCGGGTTGTGGCGCCTGCAGCTCATGGATCCTTCTTCGCTGCACGTCACTTGCCCTGCCACTGCCGACCAGCCTGTTTTTCGCGTCGGCCTTCAGCTGTTCAACCGAGATCCGAATCGACCGACCAGGAGCAAGAGCCACGTTCGGAAAGATTGCGGATCCTCGCCAGCACAGCCCTGCAAGCAGCCGATGCCTTCTTATCTCTAGTCGTTTTCGCCACTCTGGAATTGCCCGAACACTGTGTCTGCCACTGCTGCGCTATTGCCGGTTTGGGATCGTGTTGAAAAGCCCGAACGCTGCAGCGCGCCCTTGAGTGGGCTCGGCAGCACGACCAAGATGGACTGTGCCAATGTTCCCTGCATCTTTTTCGTTCAGGTTTCGCGAAACGAAGTAGTAACCGTGCTCTTCTCGTGCTTCCGAGCCCAGGCTGCATTTCTGTTACTCTATATGACTGTTTATGCATAATTCGTGACCTTTTGACCCTAGCTGGTGATCTTGAATCCAATCTCGGTCCTCGCAGTGATGATGTGCTGGCTGATGTTTCTATCGAATTGATGAACACGCTAAAAGAGTTACAATCCGGCAGGCAACCGTGCTTAAGCAGCTAAAATCTATCAAGATGGCATTCGCTGATCATGATAAAACATTTAGCGAAATCAAAGGCCGACTTGACAATGCACGTCTATTGAAACTATGATGTCTGAAATCACTGAAATCCAGACTGCTGCTAATGAGAACGGAAGTGAACTCAAAATTCTGGCCGCCCGGATTAACGATGCTGAAAACCAATCCCGGCACAAGAATCTTGTTTCTACAGAGTTACACATAGACAAAATGAAACCTGGCCGGATTGTGAAAAGACTATAATCGATATTTGTGGGCGCTTTCTAAATGTGAGCTCCCGCAAAACATTTGTCGGCCAAAGAAACTCCCGAAAAAGAAAAGTGCAAACGCCGTCGTGTCGCTATTCGAAAACATATGAGACGATATCGAGCGAAGAGCGGAGGATCCCGAGTACTGAGCTCGTGATGGGGAGGACAAGCAGAATCACCGCAAAACGACCGCGGACTTGGAGTAATGGAGAACTTCCAACGTGAAGCCCGCAAAAAAATATGGGTTACAGGTAGCGGGAACGGCAGGTTCGAACGCGAATTCCTGACAATAAACCTAGCAAAATTTTCACGGCAAAACTTAGCAAAACCAGGAGAAGCTAGGTAGAACGCCAACTCCGGTGTTGCCCAGTGCTGCAGCACTAGAGCAGGCTGCGCAGTTTCTTTTATGACGGCAAATGGCGGCTGAATCTCGCGTAAATTGAATGCCTTTTTGCCGAACTTGAAGTCGCTTTGCTAAACGAAACCATGAAACAGGCAAAACGTCGTTATTTCCAAATAACCCTGCCTGATGTTATTCGTAATGCCCCACAAAAAATTTGGGGCTTTCTAAGGGAGCAAAAGAAAGTGATAAACCAAATAAAGCGTAGTGACGTGCTTTTGACTGATAAACAAGAAATCGCTGATCATTTCAATATATATTTTCATAGTGTCTTTTCCAATGTACCGAATTATGTACTCCGCCCCATTACGTCGCTGTCTTCGTCCACGGAATCTGATTTTATATCTCCGCATGGCGTTCTTTCCATGCTTCTTAACTTAAAAACTGAATCCTCGGCTGGGCCTGACGGCATACCAAATATTTTTTTGCACCGGTATGCTGAAATGATCTCACAATATCTTGTTATTATTTTCCGTGACCCGTTGCTTCGGCTACACTACCTCCAGGCTGGCTTACGACACGTCTTGTGCCTCTGTTCACAAAAGGTGACGTTGCACTAGTGCCTAACTATCGTCCCGTCTCGATAAAGTCGTCTTGCTGTAAATTACTTGAGCATATTATAGCTACTTACATTACCACTTTCCTGAACATCAACCGTTTACTTCAACCCTATAAGCATGGTTTCCGGAAAGGCCTCTCTACCGTGACGCAACTAACTGCAGTTATCCACAGCTTCGCAACTGTTCTTGATAAAGCAGGCCAGGTGGACGCCATTTTTTAGAATTCAGCAAAAACTTCAGCAAAGGAACTTTTTTTTTGTACACGGCCTCCTGTTACTCTCCACTGTGTGCCATGTAGCGGGCACGGACCTTTGTCAAGCCTTTGTATGGCTTTTTGTGTGCCTCCAAATACTCTTGATGTTGAAATAAACTGAATTGAATTTAATTGAATTTGATCTTGTTAATCATGGCAAACTAATTCACAAGCTAGAGACAAGTGGTATTCCTGAATTTTTGATAAACTGGATTTCTTCATATTAAACTAACCGCACTCAGCTTGTTAGCATTGATTGGATAACTTCTACTCGTCTACCAGTAACTTCTGGTGTTCCGCAGGTAGGTGTGTTGGGGCCTCTGTTGTTTCTAGTTTACATCAATGATAATGCTGCCGTAGTAACAGACGAAGTTCAAATTAAAATGTTTGCCGATGATTGCGCATTGTTTAGTGGAATTACTTGGAAAGAAGACCAAGAGCAACTTCATTTTAACCTTCGTAATATCAGTCATGGTGCGATAAGTGGGATATGAAGCTAAACGCCTACAAAACTGTGTTCGTGAGAATAACCAACCAACGTAAGAGCCTGTCCTTCGCGTATACTATTCCATCCTGTCCTTTAATTGAAGTAACTGAATATAAATATCTTGGGGCCACACTGTCGAGTACTCTCTCTTGGAATAACCATGTGTCGAACGTATGTGCATCAGCCTTTCGTAAGCTTTGCCTTCTCCGGCACAAGTTAAAGGGTGCTCTGTCAGATACTAAACTTCTAGCATATACTTCAATTATCAGACTCAAACTTGAATATGCATGCACACTTTGGGACCCTCATACTAAACTAAATATTCAGGCATTGGAAAGGATCCAGCGCAAACCAATACGTTTTGTAACTTCTAAATATCGTAACAGCGACCTCGCCCACAAATTTAATGACGGAACTTGGCATTCAATCCCTTGAAAAGCGGAGAAAAATTCTCAGACTTAAGTTAATTTTTAAGCTGCATAACAGGCAGCTTTCACTGGATCCCGAGCCATTACTACAACCTTTGGTGACACGAATAACAAGTCATTGACATGAAAAATCGTGAACACCTTATAATGCCAGATCTAATCTTTTTAAAAACTCCTTATTTCCTCGTACGAGAACTGATTGGAACAGCTTGCCTTTGCCATAACAACAGTCTACTCATAGCATAGATCTAATTTAGTGATTTTGTTTTTTACTAGCGGTTACTTGATTTGTGTAGTGAACTGTTTTTACGTATTCTTGTTTCCATGTATAGTCCTTTTTCTTTAACTAGCGATTGCTTGATTGTGAAGTGAATTGCTTTTATGTATTGTTGTTTCCATGTTTGATATTGCCGTGAACCATGCATTGGGCTTCTTTCTTTGCGTTTTGCTTTTGCCGCCCGGCTGCGCCGGCCTGTGTTATCGCTGTTGTCTCTGTGCCAAGGGAGGCGCGTGTTCTGTTCTTTCTTTCTGTGCCGCATGTGTTATCTCTTCTGATAGGGAGAGCTTTCCGAACGAATGTCAAGAGCTTAGAATATTCTTCGTTGATCTATAGTGTTCTGGGGCGGTATTCTCGTAACTGTCCCTTTTGGAAACGTTCCTTTTGCGTCCCTTTCATCGTGACGTAACTTCCGGTGAGAGGTGGACGTTGGCAGCATGGAGCAAGGTTGGCAGCGTTGGCAGTAGGTTTGCCGCGCTTGCGTTACGTCACTTCCGGTTGTTGGCTTTTAGCCAATCAGGACTCGCCAAAAGGGACACTTTTGAAAGGGACGCAAAAGGGACAAAACTCGAGAATACCGCCTCCGGATACAATTCGACTATTCTAGAAACCCTTGTGCCGAGTGATAAATTACCGCTGAGCAGATGCCGCGGTATTCTAATTGCCGACACCAGTCTACGCACGTCACTTTGTCGACTGCTGTTTCGCCGCCTGTGTATTCTTTGAGATGTTAGGGGAGCACAAGTTCGCTCCAATAAATTTGTTGTTTCTTCAAGACAACTGCGTCGTCTCTTTCTTTGTGACATCTGGTGGAAAAGCGGGGTACGCACCCTCTATGCTCCCAACGACATCTGGAAACCGCCAAGGGAGTCCAACTAGAGCCAGCCGCCGACTGCAAGGTCTCCCATTGGAGTTTGATCTCCTGCCAGACGGACCCGAAAGAACGACCATGATCAACGCAGGCACCATGACCAGCACTTCTATTCCTGCCCTCGTCGTGCAACAGACCCGGGAACCACCATCGTTCCGCGGATCCCCTGGAGAACACCGTGAGGACTGGTTGGAGAAAGTGGAGCGGGTCTGTATCTTTAACAGGTGGGATGACGAAGAAACCTCCCGCCATGTTTTCTTCTATTTAGAAGATACAGCCCGAACATGGTTTGAAAACCATGAAAGCTCCCTAACCGACTGGACTCTCTTTAAGAGGAAATTCCTCAAAACATTCGCTACCGTCGTGCGGAAAGAACGAGCCGCCCTTTTGTTGGAAACGCGCACGCAACACCCGAACGAAGCGGTCATGATCTTCATTGACGAGATGAAGCAACTATGTCGCCGAGCGGACCCCGAAATGACGGAAAAAAAGAAGCTACGCATCTTAATGCGCGGTGTGAAGGAGGAACTGTTTGCTGGACTTGTCCGCAACTCGTCTAAAACCGTCACCGAATTCATGCCCGAAGCCACAAAAATTGAGAAGGCCCTCGAAATGCGTGCTAAGCAGTATGACCAGAACTTCGTTGGCGCGGCTAATGTGAACTACGTCGACAACATGCGGATTCTGGCTAAAAAGCTACGCGAGACCATCCGTGCAGTAGTGAGAGAGGAGCTGCGGAAACTTCTCCCCACGCCGCAAAATCCCCAAGTCGCTACCCTTACTCACGTGATTAGGGAAGAAGTGCAACAAGCGTTGGGAACTTCTACTGAAAAACCCCGCCATCTGGAAAACCCCGCGGGTCACAAGCTATGACATACTCCGCGGCTATTCGTCGACCCCGCCCTGCTCCAACACGTCGTCACAAGGCCCCGCCGTACCACCACCCACTGTCGCCCGCACGACTTACGGTAGCCCGAAACCAGACGCCGACGAAGACGGACGTATGTCGAACTCCCGATAATCGTCCTTTTTGCTACCACTGCGGAGAGACACCTTGAAAAACAGCGCAAAAAACCCGGACGTAGAGAGGGTACACAGACACAGCGCAAAAAACCCGGACGTAGAGAGGGTAAACAGACACGAGCGCTGACGAGCGCTGACCCTCTCTACGTCCGGGTTTTTTGCGCTGTTTTTCAAGGTGTCATGCATACCCAACTAGCTCAAAGTCAAGCCTTACTGCGGAGAGGCCGACCACATCTACTGTCGCTGCCCATACAAGAGACTCGGACTGCGTGATTTCTCCGTCGATGCACCTCGCCCTCTCTCTGGCCAACGACCACGAGAGATCGACGAGTATCTACCTGAAACCAGCCGTGGCCCAGCCCGTTTCAACCGTTCGCCGTCGCCCTACCCATACCAATCGCCGAACCGCCGTAGCAATGCTGATTTCACCCGCGGACGGTCCCCTAGCCCACGCGGGGGAAACTAAAAGCACCAAGTTGTGGAGGTGAAGTTGCTCTACGGCGAAAAACCGGAAACCCTCAAACGACGCAAGGACGCGCCGAAGACAGTGATTCACGACATGCCCTCATCCCGACGACCCGACCTAACCCTGACGAGACTCCCGAATCCGGCGACAGCTACACGGCGCGACGCGTACCCGATTTGACTGAGACTGCCGCTAAGACGACGACAACGACGACGCACTGTGCCCGACCATGAAAACGCAAAAGCCGGGATGCCACGCCCCGACGCACCCGGAAATCGAGGAAGGTGGCATCTGACGTCAAGGTGTCCATCGACGGCTTTGATGTAGTCGCCCTCATAGACACGGGAGCCGACTACTCAAGAATGAGCGGACCATTTGGGTCTAAGCTAAACAAAGTTATGACCAGATAGGACGGTCCGCACATAAGCACAGCAGGAGGCCACCTTGTGACGCCAAGTGAAACGTGCACATCCCGGGTCACCATAGACGGCACGACGTACCCTGCCGCGTTCGTTATCCTGCCTAAATGCTCCCGCGACGTAATTCATGGAATTGACTTCTTGACGGATAACGGAACAATAATTGATCTGCAGACCCAGTCGATAACATTTTCCTTCACGACGCCGCAGCCGAACCCGAAACACCGTTCTGCTGTAAGGATCGCCGACGATCGCGTCACTCTACCACCCCGCGCAAGCTTGATGATCACCGTCTACTGTGAAGGCGCTGCTCCTGACGTCGACACTATCGTGGAGAGTGACCAAAGGTTGCTTCTCGACCGCGGTGTGTCTGTCGCAAGAGGCATTGCGCGGTTTAAGCAACGCAAATCCCATGTTTTGGTCGCCAATTTCACCGAGGAGTACCAGCATTAAAACAAGGGAGCTGCAATTGCGTTCCTCTAAGAAACGCAGCAAGCAAGTGACGTGATCGCAGTCGCCGACCTTGAACGCGCACCCCAAGAAACCTTCAAGTTTCCACATCCTTCTGACGTGAATCCAGCGCTACCGCAAGAAGAAAGGAACAAGTTATTCGCTTTGCTTCATCGCTACAGCGAGTGTTTTTCGTCGAACTCAAATTTACGTCAGACACCTTTCGCGAAGCACAGGATAATAACCGAAGATGGAGCCCGACCTACCCGACACTCCTCGTACCGCATCTCTTCACACGAGCACGAAGCCATCCCGACTAAAGTAGACGACATGCTCAGCGACGACATAATACAGCCATTGAAAAGTCCGTGGCCTGCCGCAGTTGTACTCGCCAAGAGCAAACACAGCCCTTTAAAGTTCTGCGTTGACTACCGGATACCGAACAAAATCACCAAAAAAGACGTGTACCTCCTGCCACGAATCGACGATGCCCTCGACTACCTCTGCCACGCGAAGTTCTTCTCATCAATGTATCTGAAGACCGGCTACTGGCAAATTGAAGTGGATAAGAGAGACCGAGAGAAGACCGCATTTATAAACCCAGCTGTCTAAACGAGTTGAAGGTAATGCCGTTTGGGCTGTCCACGGCACCCGCAACGTTCCAAAGAGTCATGGACACTGTGCTAGCTGCCCTCAAGTGGCACACCTGCGTCGTATACCTTGACGACGTTGTGGTATTCGCCCGTACTTTCGATGAACACATTGCATGGTTGGAGTCTGTACTCGAGGCTATTCACTCGTCGGGGTTAACGCTGAAGCCTGAAAAGAGCCGTTTCGCTTACGAGGAACTCACGTTTTTAGGACACGTCGTCAACGCTGCGGGAATCCTGCCGGAGCCGGCGAAAACCTCAGCCGTAGCGAACTTCCCAAGACGGAAAGACAAAAAGAGCGTGCGAAGTTTTCTCAGACTATGCGCGTACTACCGGCGCTTCGTCGCAAGGTTCGCACATATTGCAGAGCCACTCACGCGCTTGACGAAAGATAGCACCCCTTTCGCCTGGGAAAACGCCCAAGAAAAAGCATTCTGCGAGCTGCAACAACGCCTGCAACACCCGGCCGTTCTCGCTCATTCCGACGGAAATGCCGAAAACGAAATGCACACGGACGCCAGCGATATAGGTTTGGGAGCCGTTCACTCTATGAAATCGGGGGAGCAGTTGAAGAGTCCAACCGTCATTGTACTCTTGCAAGCGTTGGTGGACTCCCCTCGAAAGCTGCGGGGAGTTGGATGCAATGCTTGCTCCCCATGAGGAGGAGAGCAAAGCTGACCGCGTACTCTTCTCGTGCGCGGCGGAGTGCAGCCCCAGTTCTGCTCCCGCACCAGTGAAGAGTAAACCTGCGCATGGTCTCCCATCTCCAGTACGAAGAGTAGAATTGCAATTTCATTCTTGTCCAGTGCGGGAGTAAGCATGGAGATGCACTCCGGCCATCTGCGCACACCAACTCATCAGCGATGTTTTATTTGCACACAATATATTATATGAAGCGGTTGTGTAAAAAGCGCCCGATTACTTCTGCCGCGCATTCTAAACGTGCAAGAATATGGATTCGTGTAACGATTGCTCGCGCCAATCGCGCCAATCCACCCCGTGAATGTGGTTGGAAAGCAAAGCTGTAAACGGCACCCATAACGATTACTCATGCGACGTCACTTAAAATCACTCACATCGCTCTACAAATAGTAAAACCAGAGAGAAGTGAAATGCACTTAACCACACCATTTATTACTTCAAAGAGATATTCTTGGTAAGGTTAAATCAATGCATGATGCATGTACGGTGTTTGGTTGAGTTGTATTGGTGTAGCACAAGAGTGAAAACTTTTTTTTATAAAATCAAAGTAAGCTCCAACCTGGTGTTAAACGATCTGACTTCTCCGTCTCTGCGCCGCGGACGGAGGTAACGAGACTTGCGGCTGAGAAGGAGGAGGAAGAAATACTTCTGTTCAGATTTCTGAATGGCCCAGAGTACAGCCATGGGGAGCGATTCCTTCTTCTGTGGGGCCCATATGCAGTCCGCGCGGCATGTGTTCTGTCCACCCGCTGAAGCTGGGTAGGTAGAGAAGGCCTGGACAGCAGCATCTACCATTGCTCTTGTTGGGTAGTTGACGGAAAGAGAGGAGGGTGCTCAGGGCTAAAGTCGCACACCCCGATTACGGGGCGGAGTATTCCTACTTCTGAGAAAAATTTACGTTCAGCGTCGTAGCGATTCGGATGCATTACGGGAAGACGCGTAGGCTGCGGGAAGGAGCCCGGATTGTATGAGCCGTGGGATAGTTTGTTGTTCTCTGGAAAGATCAGGGTAAGGCGAAGGTACGGTCTGTCTCAGAAGGCGATAATGCTGGATTATCTCCCTGGACGTGACAAGCGGGTGACTGTCCTCGTGCAGCTCCATAGCACGGGAGGTAAAAGCGCAGGCTTGTTGGGTGGGCGTATTTGTTGCCCTCCATTGAAGCGTGAGGTGGTGTCCAGATGAGCTGAATGGAACCGTTTGGGGAGTGGTTTTTTAGCACGCACAGGGCCGGTCAGGACACCCAACCCGACTGGTAATTCCAGTAGGCTTGCTGGGAATCGGTGACTACCCTCTGAACCCCTGGTTGAGTGGGAGCCAAGGTGAAGGCTGCCTCTTCTGCTGCCGTCATTTGTTGGGTCCTAAGCGAGGTACACGCAAAGAGGTTGGTTCTGGAGGTAGCCACGATGATGGCGTGTTGCTGCCCTCGATGTTTGGAGAAGTCTGTGTAGATAACTGCATGAGCCCCACCGAGGGTGGTGTTTAGCGCTTGAGCCCGTTCTTTTCGTTGATTCTCGTCATGTGAGGGGTTCATATTTCTAAGCAAAGGGAGCATCTTTAGTTTTAGTCGCCAAGAGTCTGGGAGTATGTCAAGCCGAGTGACATTTTGGGCTGCCCAGCCAATCTGGTGAAGCATGCGGTTTCCCACCGCAGTTCTGAGTCGGACCTTCTGGTTAGAAAGATGGCCTTCTATCAGCTCTTCCACCGTGTTGTGGAGCCCGTGCTAAGCAGCCTCAGTGTGGACGCACTCATGAGAAGACCAATGGCCTGCTCAACCGCCTTTCTAATCATTATATAAAGCATCTCTATGTCTTCCTCGTCGAGAAGAAGGTAGGGGTTTGTCGTAAGGAACTCTCGAGAGGACAAAAGCTTCAATTAATCGAAAGGTACCGGATTCTTTCCGGCCTCGTTTCTTGGTGGCAACTAGCCTGATCATGTGTATGATTAGATTAATGCTGTTTTTGAGGCGCTGCAAGGAGACGTCACTCTTCGTGTTGGCCTGGAAATGTAGGCCCAGGATCTTGAAGCTGGGGTTTGGAGTGATGGTCTGGTCATCAAGTAGTATTTGAATGTATTCCTTGATTTGGCGTGAGGGCGGACGACAAGGAGCTGTGATTTTTTACGTGAACACTGAAGGCCACAGGCTTTAGCACATTGGCGTACTAAAAGTGAGATTCCATGGATTGGTGTGAGCTTCCTTTAAGTTTTGTAACTCTTAGTACATGAGCAAGGTGCGCACAGGGCCGATAGACGTGCGTGAGTGGTCGTGTGACGCTTTCACGTGGCATTCAGCGAGAAAGCAGGGGGTAAACCCGTAGATGTGCTTGGTGAGTCCACCATTTGTATTTCCGTGTTCGCGTGGGCTCGTAGCTAAATCGGTAAAACAACGGGCTCTCGCTTTGTTAGGCTATTAGTTCCAGGTTCGATTCCCGGCGGTGCCAGTAAATTCTTTTATTTGTTGGCTGGAGTTTTCTGGTGACACCAACGGTCACGAAAGAACCCTTGGGGGGTAGAGGTAGAAAGCTTTGCTTTAAAATGATGTTGCAAGAAGTGAAGTCCGCGCTCATCTGATAGCTCAAGCTGCAAGCGCAACACGAACCCGACCCAACAACCGTGGCTAGTGTCGCCGAGATAGGCATGTAGTACATACGATAGCTTTTATTAGGTTAAATAAAGAAAATCCGTATACATAACTGGTATTAACAGCAATATGGGGCCTATCTGCAAGATCGGAGTGTGAGGAACAGGCGATACCACTGCGAGGGCATCTCAAAAACACCCTCTACGGTAAAAACCATCTCGTCGGCTGACGAGCGACGATAAAAATACAGACCGATCGGTTGCTGGAACTCAAGCGCCTTTGTTAAGCAAAGAGAAATGATGACCCCCCCCCCGCGGCGGCGCAGGCGTGGATCACCATACGTAACGCGTCGTACATCCGGGGGATCAGGTAACGCGAACCGCCCGAGCAAGCGTGATTTGAAAGGCACCTTCAGCGAGCCACGAAGTGCGCGTGTTCTGCAAAAACCTACACAGGCGGTGAACCCGCCAAGGCCGGACGGGCGACTTACAGGCCGCGCCAGACCGTGATGTCAATGTGCTACGAACGAAATGGGCTTTCAAGCAGACGCTTCGTGCAACATGGGAAGTTGGACCTGCCCTTATCGTCATACTTGCTTCGACACAGTATACGACGCGTTTTGGCTAACTGCTGGCCCCTTGTGCGTCAGCGCGACATCATGCACACGCGAGCAAGTCGTATATTCGTTCATTCGTGCGTGCGTGCGTGCGTGCGTGGTACTAGTTCTTCTTTCGGACGAACATCACAGCGGCGACAGCGCTGAGGCCGATTTCGGAACTATGTGCACTGTGTAGCAATGCGCGCGCTATGGCCGGACTGCATCCGGACTGTATCCGCGGCCGTCGCAGGCTTCGCGCCTTGAGCTTGGGATCTTTCGCATCTATTAGGACCTTGGATTTATCTACCGGACGAAGAACCGCTGGCGGGAAGTAGAGGTAAGCCATTAGTTACTCGTATTCTTGTCTTGTGTATTTAACGAAGCAGAGTTACTCTCGGTACTTCGGTCCGCGGAAGCGGTTAGTCCTAACGTTTTCGTGACTGATTTTGACCGTTGCTTAGTTTTGAAGGGCGGCTTTTGTACCCGTGTGCAAACGGCCTCGATTCTTGCACCGTTTCAATCCCTTTGGTTCGTGAAGTGTTGGTATCCTTGCGGAATGTTTTCGCAGGTAGGAAGCATGGTCGCGCGAGTAGTCGCAGCGCTAAGCTGTACTCTTAGCTCGGCGGCTAGGGTTAGAGTGGCGGCCGTGCAGTAGCTGTGGCTACCTGCGCGGCTCCAAAGAATTGCGTACAATAGGCTGAGTGATAGGAGCGCGTCTAGCGCGTGGTAGTCACTAAATTACAATAATTTTAGTGACCGCCGCGCGTACAGCAGCAGACTGAAATGCTGTTCAGACAAGTTTTTTTACGTTTTGCTTGAGGGCAGGATGGACGGAAATGGGACTTTTCGGGGCGTACTCACCGCACTGTTAAGGGGTAATTACATGCGTCTAAGGCGATGAGCGACGCGAGAAACCTCACTCAGTGTGTACGGCAAACAGGTATTGTGTGCGACATAGACAAGCGAACATTTTTTACACAGGCCGCTGACGGCGGCGACAGCGGCATGCGACGGGCCGTCGCCGTCGCGGGTTTATTCCCGGACAGAAGCAGCCCACAAGCGAGGGGCAGCAACGACGACTAAGGGCATTGGCAGCAATGCATTACTTTTTTTCGTTTGTCGCTGTCGCCCACACTGTTTGTTGTACCCATTACATTACTTTTTTCGCGTCGGTTGTCGCCGTCGCTCGAGCGTTCGAGCATTCTGATCGTTCAATAACGAGCCTATTGGTTCGCATCAAATGTTGCGATCTGCAGCGTGCATGCAACGAAGCGTACTCGAGAATGGAGGCTATATGACCCATTAGCAACTTTTCCACGCTAGTCTTGTGAACGTATAATTGGCCCTACGTTGTAGTCGGCTGAGGACAAAATCCAATGCAAATTATTCAGGGATTATAACCTTACAAAAAGAGTTATGTTTCCTTAAATTTTGTGCAATGTTTTTATACCGGGAACGATAGTTGAAGCGACGGACACGTAAGCTATAATGGGTTTGGGGCGCAGTGCGTAGGCAGACAGCTGTAGGGCGCGCTGTCTGACATGACATTGGCCAAGTGGTACAATGAGCGTGGTGGCATCCAAGGTCACCACATCCGCATCTAGACTGGTTACTACGCCAAGCAGTATGGCATTTCAATATGGGTTAATTGCGTGCTCTCGGCGCAAAAACTAATCTATCACCCAATAAACTTCATTTAACGTTGTCAAACTCGTTAATATTTCTTTCGTTGTAGAACTTATCTTTGCTGCCCCCTCTTTCTGTCTATGTAGGCACCACGGGAAGACGCTACTTGCCCGAAGATTTTTTTTTTTTGAGAGAGAGGGAGAGATCCCCGAGGCGTCAGCAGCAGTGGCCATCGCATTCAAGACACTTCTCCTCACACCCTTGGACATCGTGGATGGGTTCCCATTGCTGCTGTCTGTGTTTTGGCCGTTCATTGTGTAATACGCTTCAAAGGCGAAGCGCACCTTCTTGCTTCTGTAGACGTTACTTTGGCTCAAGCACGGTGCCCTGGTCGGTACTGAAGCAGTCAGCTCGAACGTGTTTGTTTTTAATACCAAGTTATGCCTTTTTAAATCTTACTAGCGCATCCTCATTTGAGAACCACCCGCCTAAAAAACCCACTGGGAATGTTTCCTGCGGTTTCCTATTGTACCACCAAAATATATCTGTTGCAAAGTTGCCGTGTCAATGGCTTTGTATCTTTGTGTTGATTGCACCTTGTAATGCGTTGATAGTAATCCACGCTGAATTGTTTTAGTCCCAGATTTTTCTTTCGCAAAATTTATTTGAAAATATTTTTTGTGTGTGCTAAATAAGAGCTGGCTTTTCCAGTCCATGTGAAGCACTCACTGATGTACTAAGGCCATTTTGTTTTATGTTAATACTGTTAACTATTCTCCCACTGCTGTATTTCTACTGACGCTTTTCGTGCTAATGCCAGTACCTTTTTATTTGTGGATGTTAATGTCATTTTTATCGTCATAATTTAATGTTTGTATTTAAGTGTTTTCAATTGCTTTGCTGCATTTTTATTTGTGAATTTTTCTTGGATGTATCCTAAATAGGCGCTACGTCTCCTGTGTCCATGTGGAGTAGGAACCGTTTTTATGCCGGGATATTTTAATTCCCAATAAATTGCATTTTGTGTTAAATTGCAGAATGAACCGATTGTTGTGGTATTTTGAAAAATAAAGTCTGAGCTTGTTTTTTCTTCTTTTCCATGTTTCAAAATAGCTTGTCCTGTTTTGTTTGCTTGTAACTGCCTGTAGTACCATCGTGGGGGAGGGGGGGGGGTGTACTAGCAGGCGGAGCGAAAGCACGCTGCCTCGCGGGGAATAGCAGAACGCTCTTGAGGCGTAACGAGATGCTTTCCAAGAGAGAGTTGTAGTACCCGTCTGCAGTATCCGGGAACGCCGCCAATATAGCTTATTTACGCCTAAAGGGAGTGACGGAACGCTGCCTTGGAGATGGCATTGCGATTCCCACACAGGGTTCAAGTACTCCGCTTCGAAAGCAGCAAGTAAATCCCACGGGGAGTGTTTCGCCTCTCGTTCGGCCGCCACGCGCTACTCCTCGGAAGAGTCGCCCAATGCTTCCAAAGGGAGTGAAATATGGGACAAAAGTTTTTACTCCTAGACAGAGTGCCCAGCACTCCTCGATTTCTTAGAGTGTTCTCGTCCAAAAGCAAAGCGGTTGCTAAAAGGTAATCGCCTATGCAAGCCGTGGTCGGTCGAAGGAGGAGAAAAACTACTCTGCCTTGGAAAAAGAGTGCCTGGGTATCGTATGGGCCATTTAAAAGTTTCGCCTATACGTGTATGGTAGACCGTTCAATGTTGTGACAGACCACCATGCGCTGTGTTGGCTCGCCAATTTGGAGGACCCCTCTTGCCCTCTTGGGCGGTGGAGCTTGCGCTTGCAAGAGTTCGACGGTACAATAGTCTACAAATCCGGCAGGAAACACTCCGACGCCGGCTGCCTGTCCCGCGCCCCCGTCGACCCACCACCACCGGACTCCGATGAAGACATCGCGTTCTTCGAAGTCGTGACAGAGAGTGACCTAGCCGCCCAATAGCGTGCCGACCCCGACCTGCGCGTCATGATCGACTACCTCGAAGGACGCAACGTCGCCGTGCCTCGGGCGTTCAAGCGAACTTACCAGCATTCAGCCTCAAAAAGTCCGTCCTCGTGAAGAAAAATTTCAGCCCCGGAACGAGAACGAATTATCTACTTGTCATCCCCGCAGACCTTCGTGACAAAATTTTGGAAGTGTGCCACGACGACTAACCTTCCGGACATCTCGGAACAGCTCGGTCGAGCAAAAATCACGGTGAAGTACTTCTGACCTCGCCTTACATCCGACGTCACCCACTACGTTCGGAGTTGGCGTAACTGCCAGCGACGAAAAACGCCGCCGTCAAAACCCGCCGGAATACTGCAACCGATTGCCGTCCCGTCGAGGCCATTTCAACAGATTGGAATGGACTTTCTAGGCCCGTTCCCTACGTCACGATCACAGAACAAGTGGTTTGTCGTAGCGACAGACTACATGACGCGCTACGCAGAGACCGCCGCTCTTCCGAAGGGGACTGCACAAGAATGCGCCAAGTATTTCATAAACCAAATTGTGCTGCGACATGGAGCTGCGGAGCTTATGCAAGGATTCTTACGCTACAGCAACGCGGATCACCCAAGAACTACGGCGTACCACCCCCTAACGAACGGACAAACGGAACGCCTGAACAAGACAATCGCGGATATGCTATGTACGTCGACGTTGAACATAAGACTTGGGACGAAGTCCTTCCTTTATGTCACGTTTGCGTACAACACGGCTATCCAGGAACACACACAGATGACACCGTTCGAGCTTGTCTACGGAAGACGGCCGACTACTATGCTTGACGCCATGCTTCCCCACGTGGAAAATAACCTCAACGCCGACGTACAAGGATACCTTCAGCGTGCGGAGGAGGCCCGCCAGCTCGCTCGGTTTCGCACAACGGACCAGCAGCTGGTGGATGCGAGACGCTACAACCTCCGACGCCGAGATGCCGAGTACTGTCCAGGGGATCCTGTGTGGGTTTGGACTCCCATCCGACGACATGGACTCAGTGAGAAACTTCTGCGAAGGTATTTCGGACCCTACCATATTCTACAACGTGTTGGCCACCTTACATACGAGGTGATCCCCGATGGTGATTCCGGAACATCACGGCGACGCACGCGGCCCGAAGTCGTCCTTTCTGCGCACTATGACGGATTTCTATTTTTTTGTTTGTTCAGACTGTCGCTTGTGTTAGCATCGGGTCGATACACTCTTAGAGGGGGAGGGAGGGTAATGCCGCGAACCATGCATTTGGTTTGTTTATTTGCGTTTTGCTTTTGCCGCCCGGCTGCACCGGCCTGTGTTATCGCGTTATGGCTGTTGTCTCTGTGCCAAGGCAGGCGCGTGTTCCGTTCTTTCTTTCTGTGCCGCATGTGTTATCTCTTCTGATAGGGAGGGCGTTCCGAACGAATGTGAACAGCCTAGAATAACATTCGTTGATCTACAGTGTTTCATTTACTTTATTGTACCTTCAAGGCCCGAAGGCGTTACAGAGGAGAGTGGAGTTAATACATAATGCAAACACAGGAAAGGATATCAAAAGCAGGAAAAAACGAAAAAAAACAACAAAAACGCGGATTAGCTAAAGTGTTTTTCTATAGCATTTTTAAATGCAGACAAATCGGTTATGCTAGCAATTGAGCCGGGGAGGTGGTTCCATGCAGTGGTGGTTTTTGGGATAAATGAGTAGAAAAATAAATTAGAGCGGCACTCTGGAACGAATAATTTATGTAGGTGATCAGTTCGAGACGATATGTAAGAAGGTGCAGAGAAAAGTTGACTTCTTAATTCCGGATTGTAATAGTAAATTTTGTGGAGTAGAACTAATCGTGCTAGTTTCCTACGGTGTGAGAGGAGAGGAAGGTTTAAGGTAGTCTTAATACACTCTAATCCTGGTAACCCATAATGTAACTTCTAAACTGAAGTAACCTATAAAATAAAGGTTACAATGAATCCATTTTGATGTTTTCTTTATCCCAGTCCATTCTAAGGGTTACAAGCGTGAAGTTGAAAGCGGTTTATAGGTTACATTAATGATTTATAGGTTACATCAACAAAATCTGACATGTAACCTCTACGTTGTAACCTATAAAACGCCCTGTAACCTCTAAGAGATGCTCGTCGCACCTTCTCTCCCGGCGGCCGTTGATTTCTCCGTTGCATGACGGGATATAGAGAAATGGCGGCGCCGGCAGGCCCGGTGGCCGCGTTTTCGCGCCACTCGAGCCTTTTAACCGCTGTGATACCCCTACGATTAAGCGAGGATTGCTGTTACAAGACTTATTTGTCGGCGTGAGTCGCGGAGGCTGCGGCGAGCCCATTTGTGACTGGCAGTGCTTCACGGCCCGTTCTTCTACGACCAGCAGCAAGTTCGCATGTTGGACCAATGCCCCGGCGCCAGTGAAAGCGAACTCGGTGAGTATATTCCCGTAACGGTTTCCGTATTTTCATTGGATGTATCTTTTCGCTGGGGGCTTTTCAATTTAAAATTGCAGCATTCGAGAGGGAGTTTCGTTACCTGACTGGTTGCTTCGCTGGACGTTTTCTGTTGTCCGCGACGGCAATTGAATGAAATCACGGGCTTGCGTTCGTTGCGTCAGACTAGAGGGGACGATCGCGAAAGCACAAATAACGGCGCCCGTGACCTGCTTTCTGCTCTGTTTGCGCGCCTTCGTCATGTGTTGAGCGTTTTGTTTACGCAGTTCGCTGCATCGGGCGCACTTGACCAGTTATTGGCCCATGTAATTGTTAGGTAGCTCTGTTTGAATAATTGAATTTTTTCCCATTAAAGTCTTATATTATCGCGCTATTCTCTGGGTATTATCATTTTGTTTCAGTCGTCGGGAAATGTTCATTTTTCTCGCTGCATATATTCGAAATGGTGTCCATTTTATTGGTCTTGTAGTAATATATCCGGATAAACACAAGGTGTGGGCTGCAGAAAAGTAGTCCACTGAATGCTGCCCGAAATTTCTAAACTCACTTTTGTCCAGCACAAGCCTCTTTTTTGTGAAAGTTTGCCTTACGGCACAATAAAAAGTTTTCGTATGTACAACACTCTTCATTTTTTTCATTCTTTTCCTTGAGTGGGTAAATTTGGTGTTAGTCATTTTGAGACAGCGGGCCATTTCCACCATGTTAAGTGGTTTATTATTCTCATTCGCACAAATCAGTCGTTTATTTATTCGCGTGGTATTGCAGGGCAAATGATTGTCTCGCGTGATCCTAGTGTAGTGCAGTAAAGCGACTTTACAAAATGGTGGTATGTATGAGCCAGCATGCAGGCTGCTTGATTGTTGTTTTTTGATGATACAGAAATTGTGACGAATTACACAGAGACAGGTGCAGGTGTAAAAATGGGTTCTGCACCCTCATCGGATCCTGGCTGTTCAAAAAGTGTGGTTGCATCTGGCTACCTATGCTATGACTTATCGGTACTACTGTTTTTTCTTGCAGGCAGTGTTCCTTGAGCTGACAACCAGGACTCCCCTGCGCATGACACAAGTTGAAATGAAGTCTGATTTCAGCGGAAACAACGGTATGAAAATGCAATAACTAAAACACATTCATTCCAATATTCTTTGTAAAGATGGCACCCAGGCCTGCACAGACAAAAGAATGATTCACTTGTAAAAATGTGAGGCCTTTCTTCAAGTGTTATGATGTTATATTTCGTATCTTATTTTGCCTCATGTTTAGTGACTCTTTTTATCAGTTCGCTGCTACATGAACGTTATGAATTCACATAACGATTTCCTCAGCATGGAGCTTTGTAGTGTTTCAGCAACTCTAGCTATTCTATAAGATGCGTGGTTTTGCAGAGCCAACAAGAACTCTTTTTCTAAAATAGCTCTGTAAGAAATCTCCAGTTGTTAGTGAGTGCTTGTGCTGTGTTCTTTTCTTCGTCTTGTCAAGTTTGAGGTGTTCTTTCATTATGAATGTATACCAACTGCCCAGCTGTAAAGCCTATTACATTTTAACCCAAATAACCCTTCGACTCATTACAGGTACAGACCTCCTTGGAATTCCACTTGAAGATCGGTGCAAGTTCTATATGTATCCTCTCCCACAACACACCTGGACGAAGAAAAAACGTAGGTTGGCGTTCCCTTTTTACTGATAGCCGAGGAAGAAACCACCGATAAGAACACTTTACTTAAATGAAAAACGTTTCGGCTTCCACGTGGGATCCTTGTTCAAAATGAAACTGCCAGTACAAGGGGGGGGGGTGAGGAGGATGTTTAAGTACAGCCAAAAATGTGACGCAGTTGGCGTCAGCATCGTGAAAGCACGTTTCCTGGGTTTAGTGCGACGTTCGCTCTGTTGCGTGTACTAGCGATTCCACATGAAGGCGCGGAAACGTTTTTGTTTTCTTTTTTGCAAATGTATGTGAGTTTATCTCGTAGCCCAAAGTTTCTGCCCGGTCTTGGTGAGCATGCAGAAACATTTCGCGAGATATACTGGAACACGGCACGATTAAAATTCGGGAAGGTTGGACAGTATGACTATAGTGGCTTCGCGTTGTTCTGCACAATGCGGCCAAATTACTCTGTGTAACGATTACTGAAATGATGTCAAATTATTAGGAAAGGCTGTAAATCACTCCTCTGGTGTGGCCTTTCATTTCATTCTCTGGTCTCCGTCTTCATTTCCGTGCAATATATTTTTCGTACTTCACATGCCTGTGGTTTGGTGTGAGGGGCTTATGGTTGCACTGGATTTTGTTCTTTTTCTGAAATTTTCTGTAGATGGCTCTTCAAGGTAGGGAAATCCAAGCGACGGCCCCTCACATATATACCTCCATCTGCGGCAGCAGGGAACAAGATGACCGCGGGAAATCTTCAGCGTGCCCTGATTTTGTGCCTGCTTGTGTACAACGTTAATTGCGAGGCTTATCTCTGAATTTTTCCAAGCGCCTTTTTTCATGCAGGAAATTATAGATCCCATTTAAAGTTTGTCCAAAAGACAGATTGCAATCGGCCTAGGAACTTGTTAGTGCTGCATAAAAAACGATAACTTGGCGTGGGAATCAAAACTCAGTTGGAACTGTAAAGAGGAACCTATAATATTAGACTGAGTGAAACAGAGAATGTAGGGAACATAGCCATAAACACTGCTTTGTATGAAAAAGTGAATTTGTAATAAATGTTCTTTCTACTTTCCCACATTCTGCGTTTTTTCTGTGGGGAACCATGACAAGAACGCTGTACTGGGAAAGTCCACCCCTGAGAACCATCTTATAAATGTAGCTCAAACTCGAATTCGTCTGAAATTGTTCAATGGCAGTATCCAAACAATTTGAAATGCTTTGCATACATCCGTGCGAATATTGAGGTAAAGAATTTGTATATTTGGCCATGTTTGTGAAGCTGTTCACGCAACATTTATTAAATAGGTTTAATAAGGATATATGAATAAACCGAATTTTACCTGGAAGTCTAAAGCAACATAGGAAATACCAATTCCCACAGGAATCCGCACTCGTCTAATACTCATTAAGGAACGATAATAATGTTGGGGTGGTTCGCAGCTTTGCTTTTTAATAAATAGCCCACAGGTGTTTCATAATAATAAATGTGAATGTTCAAAACTACTGATGCCAAACTTCTGGAAATGTGCTCCTGTTAAATGCGCAAATATGTGTGCATGTACTGCAATTCTCTTTTGATAATCATGGCCTAGGTTGTCAGACAAGAATTTTTGGCTTAAGGCTATGTTATCATAACTTTGGCGTCCTTGTGAAGTATGCTATCAAGTGCATGTTTCCACTCAAGCTTGGTTTCACTAAAGCCTAATGTTGTTTAACAAAAGCTCAATTTACCAAAAGACCTATCATGCATGTTTGAAATTGATAGTGGTTTTTTAAATGGTACAAAGCTGATGCAAACATCAAATTTGGTTATGCCTGTTTATAAGACTTAAGCGTTGCCAATACTCACAAAGATTTTTGGGTGACAACCTGGGTAACGATTATCGAACAAGTATTGCAATGCATATATATTAAGACAACATTTTCAAGCTTTTTGGCACTGCTGTTTTAGGAATTATAAAAGTAACTTCTCTTTTAGCCCCAGCCGTGTGGCCGGCAGTTTATTCAAGGGACGAAGAAAAGACACCCGACGCAAAAGTTTAGACGGCGCAATGGGCAGCATGGTCGCACATATCTTCCACTAACGCAATGTTTGTTTACCACGCGGGAAAGGCGCCTTGGGGGTGTCGCCACAGCGGCGCCGGCGAAAGCGCGCCTCGCGCGCAACATCACACCTTCCAATTTTTGTGGCCTTGGACGGCGGTAGATGTAACTTATATAAAGGTATACATGCTGAAAGCTGCAAAGTAACCGATAACTGCGTAACCCTTACGTGTATACGTATATAAAGGTTACGAAGATATAGGTTACATTTGTACCTTATAAATTATAGGTTACAAAAATTCGAAAATGTATACCTCTATTAAGGGTTACCCAGCTTAGAGTGTAGGTGTTACACTAGCTGTCCGAGAGTAGTTAGCAAGAATAAAACTAACACTACGATTTTGAACAGATTCTATTGCATTTGTTAGATATTCTACTCCAGGGTCCCAGACAGAAGAGGCATAATCAAGCTTAGGGCGTATTAGTGTTTTGTAGAGAAGTAGCTTTACGTTAACTGGGGCCATTGAGAAATTGCGACGGAGGTAACCAAGCATGCGGTTGGCGTTGTTAGTGATATGGTTAATGTGAGTTTGCCAGGAAAGGTTAGATGTTATGTAGACGCCCAAGTATTTATAAGAGGTGACCTCTTCGAGTGCAGAACCCATAATGCGAAAATTGCGTAAGTTAGGCGGAGCAGCACTGCGGGAAATTCTCATTAGTTTGCACTTTTGGCTGTTAAGACGCATCTTCCAAGTATCACACCAAGTAGAAATCTTATCTAGGTCAGACTGTAATGTTAGAGTGTCTGCATTTGATGATATTACACGATGAATGACACAATCATCGGCAAATAACCTTATTGAGGATGTTACGGAGTTAGGCAAGTCATTAATATAGATCAGAAAAAGCAAAGGTCCGAGAACAGAGCCTTGCGGAACCCCGGAGGTGACAGGACAAAGAGCAGTGTTCTGGATACAATTCGACTATTCCAGAAACCTTTGCGCCCAGTGATAAATTACCGCTGAGCAGATGCCGCGACATTCTAATCGCCGACACCAGTCTACGCACGTCAATTTGTTGACTGCTGTTTCGCCGCCTGTGTATTCTTTGAGTGGTTAGGGGAGCGCAAGTTCGCTCCAATAAATTTCCTGTTTCTTCAGACAACTGCGTCGTCTGTGGCTTCGTCACAATATTTTGTTTACCACAATGTGCGGCTACATTTTTGTGCTGTGTATTTGCATGTGTTGTATGTCCTGTATCGCCCCTCCTGCTTCGGCCCAAACTGGGCATGCAGTATGCACTAAATAAATAAATAAAGTAAAAAAATCGCGCCAATCCACCCCGTGAATGTGGTTGGAAAGCAAAGCTGTAACTGGCACCCATAACGATTACCCATGCGACGTCACTTAAATTCACTCACATCGCGTTACAAATAGTAATACCAGAGAGAAGTGAAATGCACTTAACCACACTATTACTTCAAAGAGATATTTTTGGTAAGGTTAAATCAATGCATGATGCATGAACGGTGTTTCGTTGAGTTGTATTGGTGTAGCACAAGAGTGGAAACTTTTTCTATAAAATTAAAGTAAGCTCCAACCCGGTGTTAGACGATCTGACTTCTCCGTCTCTGCGCCGCGGACGGAGGTGACGAGATTTGCGGCAGAGAAGAGGGAGTAGGCGGAAGAAATACTTTTGTTCAGATTTCTGAACGGCCCAGAGTGCAGCCCTGGGGAGTGATTCCTTATTCTGTGGGGCCCAAATTCATTCCGCGCACACTGTGTTCTGTCCACCCGCTGAAGCTGGGTAGGTAGAGAGGGGCTGGGCAGGAGCATCTCCCATTGCTCTTGTTGGGTAGTTGACGGAAAGAGAGGAGGGTGCTCAGGACTAAAGTCGCACACTCCGATCACGGGATGGAGTCTTCCTACTTCTGAGTAAAATTTACATTCAGCGTCGTAGCGATTCGGATGCATTAAGTGAAGACGCATAGACTGTGGGAAGGAGCCCGGATTGTATGAGCCGTAGGGTAGTTTGTTGTTCCCTGGAAAGGTCAGGGTAAGGCGAAGGTACGGTCTGTCTCAGAAGGCGATAATGCTGGGTGATCTCCCTGAACGTGAAAAGCGGGTGACTGTCCTCGTGCAGCTCCATAGCACGGGAGGTAAAAGCGCAGGCTTGTTGGGTGGACATATTTGTTGCCCTCCTTTGAAGCGTGAGGTGGTGTCCAGATGAGCTGAATGGAACCGTTTGAGGAGTGGTTTTTTAGCACGCACAGTGCAGGTCAGGACACAAAACTCGACTGGTAATTCCAGTAGGCTTTCTCGGAATCGTTGACTATCCTCCGAACCCCTGGTTGAGTGAGAGCCAAGGTGATAACTGCCTCTTCTGCTGTAGTCATTTCGTGGGTCCTAAGCGAGGTACACGCAAGGAGGTTGGTTCTGTAGGCAGCCACGATGATGGCGTATTGCTGCCCTCGATGTTTGGAGGCGTCTGGTTAGATAACTGCATGAACCCCACCGAGGGTGGTGTTTAGAGCTTGAGCCCGTGCTTTTCGGTGACCCTCGTCATGTGAGGGGATCATATTTCTAAGCAAATGGAGCATCTTTAGTTTTGGTCGCCAAGAGTCTGGTAGTACGTCAAGCGGAGTGACATTCTGGGCTGCCCAGCCAATCTGGTGAAGCATGCGGTTACCCACCGCAGTTCTGAGTCGGACCTTCTGGTTAGAAAGATGGCCTTCTATCAACTCTTCCACCGTGTTGTGGAGCCCCGTTCTAAGCAGCCTCTATGTGGACGCACTCATGAGACGACCAATGGTCTGCTCGACCACCTTTCTTATCATTATTTAGTCTTCCTTGTCGAGAAGAAGACAGAGAATTGACGTAAGCGACTCTCGAGAGGGCAAAAGCTTCAAATAATCGAAAGGTACCGGATTATTTTAGGCCTCGCTTCTTGGTGGCAACTCGCCTGATCATGTGTGTGCTGTTTTTGAGGCGCTGCAAGGCGACGTCACTCTTGGTGTTAGCCTCGAGATGTAGGCCCAGGATGTTGACGCTGGGGCTTGGAGTGATGGCCTGGCCATCAAGGAGTATTTGAATGTATTACTTGATTTGGCGTGAGTGCGGACGACAAGGAGCTGTGATTTTTTACGTGAACACTGGAGGCCACAGGCTTTAGCACATTGGCGTACTAGAAGTTGATTGATTGATTGTAGGGTTTAACGCGCCGACGCAACGCAGGCGATGAGGCGCGCCGTAGTGGAGGGCTCCGGATTAATTTTGACCACCTGGGGATCTTTATCGTGCGCCGAAATCTCGTACACACGGGCGTTTTTGCTTTTCGCCTCCATCAGAAAAGCGGCCGCCGCGGCCGGGAATCGAACCCGCGACCTCGTGCTCAGCAGCGCAACGCCTTAGCCACTGAGCCACCGCGGCGGGTGCGTACTACAAGTGAGATGCTATGCACTGGTGTGAGCTTGCTTTAATTTTTGTAACTCTTAGCATATGAGCAAGCTGCGCACAGGGCCGCTAGATGGGCGTGAGTGGTCGCGCGACGCTTTCACGTGGCATTCAGCGAGAACACAGCGGGTAAACCCGTAGATGTGCTTGGTGAGTACACCACCTGTATTCCCCGTCTTCGCGTGGGCTCGTAGCTGAATCGGTAAGACGACGGGCTCTCGCTTTGTTAGTCTATTAGTTCCAGGTTCAATTCCCGGCGGTGCCAGTAAATTCTTTTATTGTTCGCTGGAGTTTTCTGGTGACACCAACGGTCGCGATAGAACCCTTCGGGGGGTTAAGGTAAAAAGCTTTGCTTTAAAATAATTCCTAGATAAAAGCTCAACCTCGAATGTTTTGAAAACAAAAATATTACCTCTGACGCAAGCGTCCATCCCATCCCGTGTGCTTCCAGGCCAGCGTCAGAATGATAAGCGTTGGATGAATGCAGAACTTCAATTTATAAAAATCGCCTGTTTCGCCGGAATTGTAAGCTGCCACGCGCAGCTTCCAAGTTCAAAGATCAAACCAAGATTGTTGCTAAAGAAACTAAGAAGGCTCAAAGTGCGTTCTTGTAAAACTTAGCAATCGGAAAGAAGTTTGTAAATATATGAGCAGTACGAAACGCTCAAAAACCACAATTTGTGATGTAATTGACAGTACCAATTATGTAACTGATTTTGAAAGCAATGCTGACGGAATAAAGGCGTATTTTCTTTCAGTATTCTCGCTACCGACGGACAAGATTTTTGACGCTCCAGTTTGGAACTCTTTCACTATTATGAATGTATAGTACTGTCAGCAGTTGGAGTGGCCTCACTGCTGCCGAAGGTCAAAATAAATTCGGCTTCTCGTCCAGATCGAATTCAGGACCAAGTACTGCAAGGTGCCGCATTCCAGTCGGCTGATACCGGTCCTTTGATGAAGGCAAAATTACTTCTTGACTGGAAGCACGGTAACGTAGTTCCTGCATATAAAAGGCCAGACCGATGTAGTGACTAGCAGTTACAGGCCCATATTCCTAATGTGCAAATATGTAAAATCGTGGACCATATGCTCATACCAATGTGATCAATCATCGTCAAAATATTTTTTTTTGACAAACAAAAAACTAATTCAGAGCCGGTTTCTCATTAGACACAAGCTCGTAGAATTTATACATAACCTCACCGCAAAGTGGCAACCAGCTAGACTGGATATTTCTAGACTTCTAGATAGCCTTTCATTGTGTCTTGCACAATCTGTTATCACAAAAGCTGTCTACCTTAGAAATACCGACTGAGCTATTTGACATGTTTGGGGGCATACCTTATTGGGCGAAAGCACTATGTTGTGTTTGACCCAGCCGTTTCATCAGACGTGAATGTGTTATCAGGTGTTCCTTAACTGTCAGTTCAATGTACATCTTGAGTGTATATCTGTGATATTGCCGACCATGTTTCCAGCACTGTTAGATTGTTTGCAGATGATTGCTGTGTTTACCGTCGTATTCCTTGTGATGCAGATTTTGTTACATTGCAAAGGGATCTTTATCTCATAATTTCCTGGTGTCAAGCATGGAAAATGACCTCTAATCTTTCAAAACGTGGCTTAGTTACGTTTACTAACGAAACAAAACCCATGGACACTAATTGTGTTTTGGGTGGCGCGAAATTGTCCTTCGCCTCTGAATACAAATGCAGTAGAAACGCCTTACCTCGGAACAGTGATACAGAGTACCCAATTTCAAATGCAAGCCGGTCAGTTAACTTGATTAGATGTAATTTTTGGCCATCTCTGCTTGAACTAAATGAAACCCGATACATGAGTAATCTTTGCCCGATATTGGAATGCGGCTGTACCACATGGGATCCTCACACTAAACTGAACGTAGATGCTTCAGAGCATATTCATAAATGCGCACTCCGGTTTGCCTCTGGAGATCCCGTCTTAAATAAAACTTCTTCAGCTATCCTCGGTATTCAATGGCGTGGAATGTATGCAGGAAACCAAGTGTGCACCGCCATATCTGTGGCCAAGCGTCTGTTGCCAGGCGACGTTGCGCGCACGGCACGCAGATCAGGCACCCCTCTTCTCCTCCATGCAACCATGTGAGTGCGTCCGTGGCCTCCGCAATTTGCTGCCGGCGGCGCGCCGTGGGCAGCCAATCGCGAAGGCCACGGTGCACCGCCACTTGTTACGTCGGGCTCCGCGGGATGGCGGCACTTGCCCGTGCTAAGCCCGACTGTGAAACACATGACTGTGTTTCACGTTACGAACTCTTTGCCGAACACAAAGTATTGCGTCGAGTTCACTGTGAGTGCAATTAATAACATCTCTGTTGGCGCCACAGTTTAGAATCGGATTGGAACGGAGCAGGTGACGCACGCCGGTGTCTTTTTTTTTCTTCGGCGTGCGGCCGCAGTGGCCCAGGCTGCGCCGTGTGCATGGAGGAAGAAAAAAAAACTTTTCTTTACTCCATCGCCGTGTCTGTGGCGCATCGGCCATGTCTGTGGCCGTTTCCAGTGTTGCTAAGCGAAGAAATTGACCGCTAAACTTTTCAACGAAAACCGTCTATTCCAAGAAACTTTGTTGGCCTTTACTTGAAACCAGACGGAAACATTAAGGACTGTCTTTTTTACAATATAAATCATAGCCGTTATCCCCCCAACGTAAGTCTCTTGTCGAACAGGTCACTCATTAAAAATACATGAGAACCGGTTCAGAATAAATACTTTTAAATATGCATTTTTCCAAGAAATATTCAGGACTGGAACAGTTTATCCGAGCCCATTGTTGCCGCCTCACCTACTTCTTTTTTTTTACGAATTCGCCCAGTTTCTGGTTTAATGTTCCAATTTGGTTATTTACACCATGACGGTCCTATCTAAATGAACGTTTTGTGCTTCGTGATTCTCCCTGCTTGTTTTGTATTTGTTGCAGATCATCATCGGCGGATCTCCCGTACAAGGCACAATACAAGTAAGGAAAAAGAAGCCTTGCCTCGTGCAGCGCGCAACAATCATTTCTGCTATTCATTTTTCATCAAACCTACGCTGTGGAGACGTCGTGCTGTCTCTAGTTACTAAAGTATTTATAGCGTCCTTTGTGTCAGCGAAAAATTGTGCTTATTTTTCTGGTGACATTGACGCCTGTGATGCTGATCTGGTTACGATCTTCCCTTGAGATCACCGGGTATTGCAGAAAATTTTTGCGCGAATGTGCGATGTCATATGCTGACCACATGTCTTCATTTTCTCATTTCGTCATACCATGTTAGCTGTTGAATTGTTATCATTGACTTCCATTTATGCAGCCCCCTCCCCTGCAGTAATGCTCGATAAGAGCGATGTAGGTGTCCGAGTAAATGAATAAATAAAATGCGAAAAAATTATGCGATATTTTATACCGGTGCGTACAAAAGTTTATAGAGCACTTAAAGGTGCCACGCAGACAAAATAAAGGTATGTTTTATTCAAAAGACTTGGTGTTTTATAGTGCCACCGCTCTTTACCAGCAACAGCCCCAAAGCGCCACACGCACCGCGGTGGCTCAGTGGCTACGGCGTTGTGGTGCTGACCACGAGGACGCAGATTAGTAATTCCAGGCCGCGGCGGCCGCTTTTCTGATGGAGGCGGAAAGCAAAAACGCCCTTGTGTACGAGATTTCGGCGCAAGGTGAAGATACCCAGGTGGTCAAAATTTATCCGGGTGGTCAAAATGTATCCTACAATCAATGAAATCAGAGCGCGGCATAGTGCGCGCAGCACCAACAGCAGTAAAAACTGGACTTCTATGTTCACGTGTACAGGGGTGATTAAAAGAAATATGAACAACGAGGCGCACAGCCTCCCACGCTTGCCGCACTGTCTGGCTGCACTGTCAGTAAAATGCGCGCGTGCGTAGTGGGGTCTCCTGTTAGGGGCAATGCTTGATAAAGAAGGGACGCCGGTCAATAATTTTGCGTCGTCTATCCATGGTCTGTCGCCACTAACCATATTGTTATCTCCTACTAGCGCGCAGCTGGCTGATTGCAGCTAGCACGATGCCCTTCAAAAATCATCTTGCTCAGTGGCGCCTCATCATGAAAAGGCGCCTCAACATAAACGACCGGAGCCGCTTCTTGACAAAGGATTTCCCATAACTTGAGGCCACACTCTCGAACGCTCTCGAAGAAGTGCGCATGCGCGCAGCTGACTGATTTTGCAGACAGATGATGCAGAACATGCCGGAGGCTCCCCGCTCCATTGTTCGCGTTTCTTCGAATAACCCCTGTACTTTCGCAACTTCCGCTCTTTCACCCCACCATTCTTAATGCTATGAAATGAATACCGTAATTACCCGGTTCTAACGCGCCCCCGATTTTCCTGGCAAAAAAACCGAAAAAACTTGCACCTCCGACTGTAACGCGCACGGAACTTTGTGAGCAAGAAAAACGAATGCGAGAGAAACGGGCGATTTATTTCCCGAAGTAATCTCACTCATCTCACTCCTCGTCGCTCTCCGCTGGCCACAACATCTCGTACTCCGTGCCGTCAAGCGCGTTCGCGATGCCACACTTCTGAACGAACGTTCAACCATGGTCGATGGGATGGTGGCCCACGCCTCGCAAGCCCATCCCGCGAACATCACCGCAGGCGGACGCTTCAGCCGACCACTCGTTTTGAATGCGAGAGAGCCGCTGCTGCCATTGCTGTTATCACGCGCGCAAGTGGACCGATTTGACCACTTGTGTGAACGCCAATAGAAAAGCCCAGGCGCCTATGCTTCATGCGTCCGAAAAATTTTTGCTAAAAACTTTGGTGCCATCTTGAGATGGCGATGGCGACGGGTGGGACGAAATTTCCGCTGTTGCGGCAATTTCGGTTTCGTATCCGATTCTAACGCGCATGCGATTTTTCGACTTATTTTTCCGGAAAAAAAGTGCGCGTTAGAATCGGGTAAGTACGGTATGCATTGCACGTAAGCGAAAATAGCTCGTTCTGCAAGCTTATAAGGCCTGCCTAAGTTGCGTTTGCTTTTGCCGGCGTGAGTCAGTCGCGCGGCTGTGCGTACTAGGTCATATGTTCTAGGGCACGTTAATCTGCTAGTGAGTCGCATGGCCATTCCCTTTTTTCCTAAGTATCTTGCTCATCTGAGCTCAGTTTAAGATAAAGGTAGTGTAAGTATGATTCTAACGAGGGAATCTTTCTAATGAACCAAACTTGCGTTTTGTCTGCATCGCCCCTCTCTTCAACCACTCCTTTCACTTGTCGAGAGAAGCTCACGCTTGACAAATCGCACTGCTGGGCTAGTTGGCAGTTCACTTCAGCGCGAACAGAAACCAGGACACAGAAGGACGACGTGACGAGCGCTCGTCCCGTCGTCTTTCTGTGTCCTGGTTTCTGTTCTCGCTGTATAAAAAGAAACGCATGGTTGAGCTCGGGAATCGAGAGAGTATAGGCACTAACATCACCTCGGCCACGTGGATTCATTTTTTTTGCATTTTGATTGGTAGCCACTACGACATGTCCACCTGTTAAGGACAGCTACTCTTACCAGCTCCACACGGCCGAAGCCTCCAACGCCCAGAGTGGCCAGCACTTCTAGGTCGTCCAGCTGTATAGGCTTCACCTCGGAGTCCACTTCCAGTGCTTTGCTTGTGATCCTGCATGCCGCACATAAGTTGCACTTGTAACAGGATATTGTAAATTCATTATAAAGTCTAATGCCTAATTTTATACAAACATAGGGCGTGACGAACCCACTATCATCACGGCTGCTGCACGCTTGTTTTGTGGGGCCAATATTGCCGTCAAAACGGTTTTACAGAGACAGAGTCCTTAATCAGTATTTTTCCCTCCTGAAAACTGAACAGCCAGTTGTGAGTCTGTTGCACCACCTCCATGAGTGACATTCGCGCTCTAGGCGCACAAACGTTATGGTAGCCCATTGCAATGCCGTTTTGATTCGAGAGACTGGAAGCTGTCACACATCTAGGAAAGCTGTTTTTTGGAGAATGTTCCCCGCATGACATATCTCTTATATAAATGTGATGGAGAAACAGCTAGCCGGGACGCTCCAGGAGCGACATCACTGAACAAACCACAAATATATCCTTCTTCTCTTTCAGCGCAGAAAAAATGTTCTGTAGCATAGTCAGTGAACTGTAATTGACGGCGAAACTGTGGCGAAGATATTTTAGGCTGTCATTTGTTCGATTTAATTGGAACCCTTCTGGCCAAAAACAAAGCCCACGTAAAGCTGCCGCCACTGCGCAATCGGAACCGCTCTCTTCTGCGCCATGTAATGCGTAATTTTTTGCACTACTTATCTTTCGGTGGCCTTTTGCGTAACGGACATCGTTCAGTATTGCTGTGCTTTCGAGTGGCTCAATCCTCAATAATTTCATGGACCTCTCAAAATAAAATAAACATAAGTGCAGAAACTCTATGGAAGCACTCAACCGAATAAAGAAAAATTTGGAGCGTCAAAAAGTAGGTGTGAACTGTTACTGTAAATTCATTTCATAACTTGGACGTTTTTATTCTTTAAAAATTATTGCGAAGACTAAGAGCATTCAAAGCCCTTAACAGGTGACAGCAACATGTTAATTCCAAAAAAGGTTAGCATCTAGGTTGAACGTTCTGTTCAACGACCGTGGAACTTCATGTTAAATATTGTGCGTTTGTACAATAAAAGTGTACAAACGAGATTATGCAAGTTAGTGTGTCTAGCGGGAGTTGCAAACCAATGGTTTTCCATACTCTAGATATTGAACTAGTTTTATTTATTTATTTATTTATTTATTTATTTATTTATTTATTTATTTATTTATTTATTTATTTATTTATTTATTTATTTATTTATTTATTGTACCTCAAATGCCCCGAGTAGGGGTATTACATGAGCGGTGGGCAGATACATCAGTTAATAAGGTGATCGATCAAATCCTTGAATTTAGTAGTGTACGACTGCTGGATGGTGTCGGTGGTCAAACTGTTCCAGTCTTTGGCTGTTTGCACGAAGAATGAGTGCAACCAGCCAAAGACATTGAGCTTAAGTATTGTACGATTTTTTTCCTTTAGACGACGAAATAAAACATGCAACAACTTGATCGCAGTTTTCACTCGGAAGCTTCGGGAGACTGGGACGTTACAGAAAACCAACAAAATGTGGTAATTTGCCCCTCTTAACCCGAATTACAGCCCTTGTCGTTCTTCAATATAGGCTTGAACACGTTGCAAGGTGGAGGCGGTACAAAACAAGGACAAATAAATTAAAGAAACAAGAGCGGGGCATCAGCGTAATCATTCATTCCGCCTGTGCTTATTATGCCATCCATTCGTCCGCCCTTTATCGTACTGCCCACACAGAGCAATGTATCCAAGTCTATGTTTACCTTGTACAAAAGTTAAACCACAGGCTTAGCTGGAACATCAGGCCAGATTGCAGCGTGCAATACCTAAAAAATGTCTACAGATATCCGTTCAGACAAATGTGGGGGGCTTAAGTGCGCCCTTAAACTTGGAAAGAATGCAGATGTTGTGAATAAATTACCTTACACTAAAGCGGTAGGAGTCGATAAGTGGTTAAAGCTTTGCTCCAGCTAAGACTGTGGACGTCCGCACAAACTGGCCTATAGGAGTAGTTTACTTACTCATTATTCAAGGGGACTTACGGGCTATTGTAGGCGTCTACCCGATATGAACGAAATATTGGTTGCGGGCTCGCAATCCAGCTCTTCGCAATTAGGTGTGCCCTAGTACAGGAGAATGGTATACTTTACACCACGTGCCCTCTTTCCACTAAGTAAAATCTGAGCCTACTGGCGTTTTGTTTTTCTCCTTCAGATTAAAAACAGCTGTCACAAGCAGAAATAAGGCACGTGGTTTCCGGCTCTGTAGCACACATTTTTACGGCGGGTGCGCTTCTACCTTGTTTATGCTCCAACGTATATTATGCGCGAAGTGCAAATTTTAAAAGCAGATTGTGACTTCTTCGGCCAAAACTGGACATTGGCTGTGAGCGACCGCAAAAAATGATTCTAGATTAACTTAGGTCCGCTCGGCGTTGTTACTATGCCAATATGTCCAAGCACGGGCATATCCGTTTTGCAATAGCCTTAGCGAAAATACTCCAAGAACAAGCACACATTTTTGTTTGGTGTAATGCAACTAGACAAAATTAGGTATGTATATTAGCTGTTCGCTGGAGCATATTTTTATAACCACAAAGAGCCGAGCCCAATCTCAATCTTGGCGGGGTCATTAGACCTGTGCTACCTATACGAAATTGACCGCTGACGTCTCTAACGCAAAGCAGTAAAAATGATCGCACAAAGATCACCGCAAGTTGATTTCATACTAAACGGTATAACGTATGCCGCGAAATAACGGAAGGGTGCGCTTTCAACCAATTAGCGTAATTAAAACGATTCCCATTAATTTGGCTACGCATCATTATAGAGCAGTGGATGATTTTGATAAATCAACCCCGCCAATAATGAGGTTAACATGCAACCGTAAGATCACTTTGGAGCCAGGCCTGTAGAGCAACGACGCATGTGGGCTGTGGCTTGGATTTTATTTTGCTTGCAATAATTGCGGCCGCAATAATTACAGAAAATTGCACATAGACATACCCTTTACGTTCCAAATAATCAGACAGCAAAAATAAATCCGGAAAGCTCCCCTGGTCTACTTTCAAGGGTCGTTGGGCACCTTCATAATGTAATCGTTTCATGTGCAGTAAGGTTGGTTTTGGCTGCTTTTTAGATTTCAATTCACGTAGCGGAGCTATTATTTCTGGTCAACAACAGCATAAAAACGGTACCTCACTGTTCCTACGTAGCGAAAAAACACGTTTCCAGTCCTCAGGCTGCGTCAACAATACGCATTAGAGCGCACTGGTCGCAGTAAAACTGCGAAACTGATAACTTTGGTATACCCGGGAGACTGCGATAAGAAACAAATGCTGGATATAGGGAATCCGAATTTAGAATGACAAGCCCATTTAATGAATACAGAAGGAAAAGCCAGCAGTAAAGAAAGATAATGTAGGCATTGGGCGCGTACGTTTTTTCGAAACAATATATTTAATGTTCGAAAAAACTGAGAAAGTAAAGAAAGACTTCCTACCCGTGTGGAACCGAGCTCACGACCTTCCAAATGCTAGTCTGCAGCCCCACGAACAATGCTACTGAGAAGGCGACTTTTGACTTTGCGACTTTTCTTGGCCTTAGCCCTCGTGACTGCTGGCTCTTACTTGGGTGCCCGATATTACTCACGGAACATATCTTGGATCTCATTCGGTTATTGCTGGCAAAGCATATGACCCAACGCTTTCCTCCTGCAAGCAAAGGAAGTCGTTCAAAACGGGGCTTCTGCGAAAGAAATGAAATAGTTATCATGTCAACGTTACTGAAAGAGGCGTTTTATATGGTGTACTTGTATGAAAACAGGGTTCTGCTGTCATAAAAAGTAGTGAAAAGCTTCATAATTGTTCCTTGCTGCAACTTATAGGATTATTACAATCTCAGGCTGACCGGCGGTCATTTTACTTGCGCATTCAAGACGCACGAATTCCATATTTGCATTTATTACATCGTTCTAAATTCCGACAGCGAAGTTGTCCATAACGCCAATAACGTTGGCCAATAACGCCACTCCCTATTTTTTTCGAACTGCAACAATTGACCCACGGCAAACCCTGACTGATTAAGCCTGAATTTCGGTTACACGTTTCCATACATTGGCAAATCTCCACCATTCGCGCCGCAGTACAAGGCACACACGTGACGTCAGATTTACCACGTTTTCATTCGGACTTTAAAAGCTGTTCAACGAGAAATGCCACTGAATATTTCGCGCAGTACGGTTATTTGGTTTTAAGCTTCGTTTTAGCACAAAATTTTCAGTTGTAGATTTGTACGCTCGATGGTAAAAATTACCAGCCAACTCCTGACGCACACATGCACGGTTTTGTAGCAGGTACCATTTCAACCAAGGCAACTATGCTGGCGTGCTTTCGTGTTTTTTCTTCGAAGCTTCGAAAGGTGTCAACTATTGGCTCACTAACATAATACCAACCCTGTCTCCTGTGGCGAGGAACAAAAACTCACGCTTAAAACCCCTTTGCTTTTGCTGTAGGCTGGCGTCTACATACTGTGCCAGAACATTGGGGTGGGGGCAGAGAAATGTATTCATTTGGGTGCTTCAGTACTGGCGAACTCCACAAACTTTATTTTCACTTACCACATCTAGCAGAATAGTAGACAACACCTCTGAGACAATTTGGTAGGCTTCCGCTGCATAGAGCTAGCGATTTTCTATTCTTTGGCGCGGGATGACTGGCAAAAAAGCTGTCCACTATTGTCAAAAGTACTTTGGTCGCACCTTTAACAATGGTATACTAGACTCGTTAAATAAGGGGATCCAAGGTATCACCGACTGGCTTGGTAACCGTTCTAAAAGGCGTGCTACCATAACGTTTCTTAAGATATCAATGGAGGCTCCGTGAATAACCACGGATGTCATTTTGGAATGTGCAGCTGGTGTTCTCATTCCAAGTTCACAATCTGCTGGGGCGTCCCGCCAGTTTAATGCTTTTCTTTCGGGGAAGCCATAAGCAGTGCAAAATTAATAAAGATGCGAAGTATTTTAAAGCCTAAGAACCTATTTTCTAGATATAACATCATGTATATTACCCAGCAAAGGTGCTGGATTGAAATAGTGAATAATAATTGTCGCGGAGATTTTTAACCTAGTAGCGGAGAAATATTTCAGTACCGATTGGTCTGCCTACTTGCCTCCATTGGGATGTATTCAGGCATGGGTTTCTCGAGACAGGACAACTTAGGTTTCATTTATGTGTTAACGGAACACCCCAGCGATTCCGTGACCGATTTTTCGAATGTAAAGTCTTCTCTTCCCAGTCCCCGTTGATATTTGCAATTGCAGCGCTGGCATTTAAGGAGGCCAGTTCACATTATGTATGTGTTTTCGACACAAAATTCCTTTACTCTGCCCAGTTGTATAACAACCCCTGACGAGGACCTGCACGCTTCAAAGCCACTTCGACCAATACTCTGCCAGGTAAAGGCATCTCGACCAGCTTAGAGCTTCCCATCCCAGGCCCTGCCTTTCCTGAAAGGGGTGTGCAACAGAAAAGTGCCAGGAACTGTTGGAAAGGTCTCGTGCCTTCCGTTTCGCATGCGATGTGTTCCATCACGTCCGCATCTCAGTCTTTTAAAAGTCAGCACAACAATGATTTTGCCTGTGAGAGATATATACAACAATTGTACAAACACTCGTGGAGAGTTTGCTGATAGGACAAAAAAAGACAACTTTTCAGGAAACTTGGGGATTAGTGTACATGATGCTAATGTGTCTCGAGACTTATAAGGCAGGCACATTAGCGCTGGCGTGCCACCGCGCAATTATGTTTATGTTTAAGCTCCAAGCATTGTTCTAGTTATTATTTGTAAGCTTGATACAGCTTCCTTGAGCTCTTTTAAAGGAGCCATGAAGAGAAAACACAAGTTTGGTTCATTCGAAAGATTGCCTCGTTAGAACCATAACGACATCACTTATAACGCAAACTTCGCTCAAATAAGCTACATAATAAGGAAAAAAGGAAATGACCATGCGACCCACCAGCTCATTTTCCGCAACAGAACCTATGATGTCACTGGGGAATGCTCTGCGATTGGCGGAGGCCGGCAAAAGCAAACGCATGTTAGGCAGGGCTTACAGTTTGCATAGCGAGCTAAATGCCCGTGAAACATACTGCACATTCTTTTTATGACAAAGAACGGTGGAGTAAACGGTTGAAGTTCCGAACGAACACGCAAGCGTGTGCGCCAATGCGTACGAAACTACCGCCTGGCCGAGCTCGACATCTCGCCATCGCGCAGACGAATTTTCGGGTTCGAGGCGCTCTGACCTTGGGGGAAAAATGCCGTAAACACCGCGCATTGACGCTCGTATCTTTCTGGTCGAAGCAGAGAGCTCGCGCGAACGGCTTTCCATACACGACACCGGCCAACTGGCATAAGCGATACTGCTACTGAAGTTGAACTATTATTAACCGTAATAAAAATACGGCACATACGTACCAGTCTGTATTCGTCCGTCGCGACGGGGCTGACGAGGCAGCGGTGCCGACGGCAGGGCGTTCGTCTGTTGTGGCTATCGCGGAATGGTCGCTTTCCCGTCCACCGCGTATCCCACAACTCTTGCCGCTCGTGCACTTAGAAGCATTGAGCGTTCAAGTGGTGTGAGGTTGTTAAATGCAAGCCCTAGCTCCTCGGCGAGAGTTTTGTTCTCCGGATCAGGCGATTCCATGACTATGGCTGCGGGTGCACTAGGTTTTACAAGTATTTTTAAAATGGCCGCCGTCTCGGTCGACTCCCGCGTGTGGGTGCTATACGGAGTCGACATACTAAGTATCTGTTTCATGGACCGGCCCGTGCATGGAGGGGCCCGTGTGACGCCGTTGCTCACGTCACCAAATGTGCAATTTTAGCGGGAGATTTAAAATTTTGGCTTAAATTGCCTTATTTCTCAGTGAATAAAGCATCATTTGCTTCCGGGAAAGCGCTTGGGGTACTATGAAACACCTAATCTTTCGAATAAAACAAACTTTTGTTTTCTCTTCATGGCTCCTTTAAGGGGTTAGGCTCGAATTTTGTCCAACCGCGGGAAAAATGGCTGATTTTGAAGAAGCATGCTGAAGTACAACAATATATCTGTGAACCTCCGCGCAAAGAATGTCTTCGGATTTGCTGTTGTGTGTTAAAATGTCATTTCATAATACAAGCGCCAACTCACTCTTCCTTCATATCCCGTCGACTTCTGAGTGGGACGCTTTCATCCCGGTGTGATATTATTCTTTACAAGAATCGGACGGAATACCTTGATATTTACACGCATGGGCTAACGCTGGTCGCTTCTTGTGTCCTAGACTCCTGTCGTAAAGAATAGCTTTTAAATATACGGCGACGACTTCTAAAAACGATTCGTCCTACTATGTTTGCAATAAGTATGGGCGGCGACTTTTTACAAGCTAGAACACGTATATTGTGAACCTCAGAAGTGTTGAAAGCTGGACGATTTGTGATGACTAGAGACCGGATTTTAGGCTAACGCCTATTTTATTCCTTGGGCTGCTATCGCGACATTTGGATACACAAGCAGACCTAGTTATAACGTAAGGGGATATGAAGAGATACTGGATACAACGAAATGAATGAAATTTACCTCGAAATCTCTATAGAGAACCGTGCATTTGAAACCTCGTTGTAACGAAGTAAAATTGACTTGTCAATGAATATGACGAACTATACCCCACAAAAGCACGACAACGGTGCGGTAAGTATTTCGCGGAATTGGACACTCGTGCGGTACGGCTGTTTTAAAACTCCCGGGTCGACCATGCGCGGCCATCGTCCCCTTTTAACCATCGCGGCATCTCTGGGGATTATGTGAACGACGATGCGGTCACTACCACGATTCTTTTATAGAGTTTCCGCGTAGCGCTAGAAGGGACAATCGGGCTCATTGGTGGCTGTTCATCTTGAAGGTGGAAGTGCTAACACAGCACGGGCGAAAGTAGAAAACGGAGACGACACGGTGCTAACTCGCAACCATTTGTTTATTGATGGGTGTTCGCCCATTTTCATCGTGTCAAGGCATCGAGATAAAACCACTCGAGAGTGGATAGAAGCATTTCACATAACACGGTCCGGAGATAGATGAGTTAGTGCACAGTCAATTTTTATAACAAAAATATGTATATCTGTGCCACTCGTTGCGATCGTAGCGGTTTCTTGATATGTTACGGTTTCGCTGTTGTAAGGCCCTTACCCTTCGATTGTCGCGTGTACACTGGTATTTATTCACTCTAAAAAGGTACTTTCATGGTATTATCTTGGGCGAGATGAACGCACCACGTGAGATGTTGAAAGTATATATTCGTGTTTCTTTTCAATAACCAAATAGTTGCGAGTTCGCGACGTGTCATCTCTGTTTTCTACTTTCGTCCCTGTTGTGTGAGCCCTTCCACCTTCAAGGTATTCAGCATGGCGGTTGGCGAACGCTTCAACGGCTGGTGCCGGGATCCGATTGGGCCGGCACGCATTCGTTTCGCGGGGCCCGAGGGGTGGTGGTGATTTATTAACAAAGGAGGGAAGAGAAAAGGCCTGGGGATATTGTTGAACTCAACGGGGAGTTCACCCTCATACGACCCAGTCCAGGGAAGGGGATTGGGGCTTCAAAGGATAGGAAGAGAGAAGGGGGAAGAGAAGAGCGTTAGGAGAGTGGGAGATAGTCTATATCGCGTTCGTTTAGTCCATGACTCGATGGCTACAAACGCAGTGCTAGTCCTGTTGTAACCAGGAAGTTGACTAGGTGCTGGAAGACCTCCCGTCGGATGGCGTCCGGTCCCGTGGGGAACAGGAAGTCTTCTAGCTTGTGGCTTGGGGCACCGAGTCGCTGGAGTTCGGCCCGGAGTTGTGTCCTTGCGGTGTCGTGCTGCAGGCAAGAGCACAGCAAGTGCTCTAGCGTCTCGGGCTCTGGGCAGTCGGCGCAGGTGGGGGATGCTCGGCGGCCTTGGTGGTGCAAGCGCGCTCCCACGTTGCAGCAATTGAGCCGCAGGTGAAGAAGGAGCGACCGGGCGTCTCTGCTAATGCGTCCGGGCAAGACCCGTGGGGCCTGGCCACTAACTACTCGGGCATCTGGATGCTTGGCCTCCACCACTCGTGCCAGGATAGTCCTTGCAGCGTCAAATGACACCACATCCCGGGAGGCTGGAACCCCTGCCTGGCGAGCAGCACCTTTGGCTAAGGCGTCTGCAACCTCGTTGCCCGTGATGTTCACGTGCGATGGCAGCCAGTGAAGTCGCAGTGGACACCCCTGCGCTTCCACCGCATGAAGCTTGGCCGCCAGCGACCGCTCAACGTAGCCGCTAGAGCTGGCTGGCTGGTCGGCGGCACGCAGACGGAGGAGGGCAGACCGTGAGTCAGTCAGGATGATGGCCCCCCGGGCCTGGGTGCCCTGCTTGAGAAGAAGATCTGCAGCCAAGTGAAGTCCAGCCAGCTCTGCGTGGGTGGATGAGGCAGGGAAGGGCAGGCTGCACACCTGGCTGGTGCCGAGTTCTAGGGCCATGCAGGCGGCTCCGGCTCTGCCCATCGACTGTTGTACAGATCCATCCGTGTACACTTGCAGATGTCCGGCAGCGTCGCCCTGCAGCAGGGCAGCCACCTCTTGGTGGACAGCCTGGGGTGGAGTCGACCTCTTACTACGGACCCCCGGCAATGTGGTGACAATGCGTAGAGCCTGCCCCGTGCCTGGGGGTGGTGGCTCCAGGCGTGGCCGCTGCGGCAACGCGATGTGGCTCTCGTACGTACTGAGCAGCATGCCCATCCGAGAGTTGGGCCGGCTGCGGTAGCGCTCAAGGAGTGCCACGCCGTCAGGTGTGCCCTGCAGGCGGTGGATGTGGTGGAGACCCACCTGCAGGGCCCGCATCTGGATGGGCCAGAAGCCTGCCTCCGTGTATGTCGCCGCCACCGGAGATGTGCTCGGAAGGCCCAAGCAGAGGCGGATAGCCCGGCGCTGATCCACCTCCAGCTCCTCCCACCGGCGCGGCTTGAGTTGCACTAAAGGCAGAGCATAGAGGACGGCGGACGATGCCATACCGTGGAACACCTTCAGGGCCACGGTGTGTGTGCAGCCCTGTCCATGCGCCAGCATCCTCCGCACGCCCTGGTGGACCCTCGTTGTGCATTTCCGAAGCGCCTTCACCGCAGGTAGCCAGGACAACTGGCAGTCGATCAGGAGCCCCAGATACTTGGCGCTAGTGCACCACGGAAGAGTCTGACCGTTCAAGGTGAGCGGTGGTGTCGTCTTGCGTGCTCTGTAGCCCCTCGAGTGGAAGATCATGGCCTGCGTTTTCGTCTCGGACAGCTGCAGGCCACGGCTTGTGAGGAAGGCGGCGACTGCCCACAGCACCCCCTGGAGACACGCCTTCACCTTGGAGAGTAGCCTCGTTGGTCCGTGCGCCCAGATGGCGACGTTTCGCGGGGCGGGCGCACATGCCTCGCCAAACCCGCATAAGTTCCCGTAAGGCGCACATGCCTCGCCAAACCCGCATAAGTTCCCGTAAGGGCGACCTCCTCTCCTTCCCCACGGGTGCATCCGCAATCGACAACCAGTAAGCCACCGCCGTAGAGTTAATGTACGCTAGCCGCTATGCTAAACCCCCAGATGCAACAGACAAAGCCCCAGCCAAGACGAAGATGCAGCGATGGACCATGCACACGCCTTCGTCGTGCCAACGTCGTCGCAGGCAGTCGTTTCTTCGGCGTCCATGGCGATAGCGAAAGCGGCCACCGCTGAAATGGACGCTTGCCATGTACGAAACAAACGAGCATCACAGACCTTTTCCACCTATGCCTAGCGGACAACAAAAGAGGCAGTGCGCGCAATTAGCCAGCAAAATGTTTGTCTTCTAATCAATTTCCGTGGCATGCGTGGTCGCGTAGAGGTCAGTGAGCCACGAGGCGGTTTCCTTCTGTGCGTACTTACAGTAGTGCCCCCAACTGAGCTTACATTGCCATAAAAAAACAATGGATATAACGAAACATTGACGGCACCTCTTCAACTCTGTTATAACGAGGTTTGAGTGTACGGGCCTGAATTTGAGGTTAAGAGTGGCTTTTGTGGTGTTTATATAGTGCCTATAAATGCGTCTTTTTTGTGTTCGTTCCTAAATGCCCATAAATGCCTATTTTTGAAGCCTATTTTCGATCCCCGCGCATTTAAGAACTCTATTTACCCTTAAGATTCGCTTCATGGTGCACATTGAGATCGTTATTCTCGTTACCGGGCAGATTTGACTGTTCAGAACTCTGTAACATTATTTATTCCTCTAGTTCAACAAACACCCGTAGAACAACAGCTAGTACCAGTAGAAGGGGACGGTCATTCTTAGAACAAGAGGCACAGTTTTGAATAAAAAATTTGGAGATGGCGGCAGTTTGCTGATATTTCCAGAATTGTGGCACTGATACTCAGACACGCAAGGGTTGAGCATGGAACACGCCTTGGTTAGCAGGCCCCTGCCACATAGAAAAGTCAACGGCGAAACATCACTGCGGAGCTGCATTTCCTTACGCCTTGAAATTCACACTGCTAAAAGGCTTTTGGGGCGTCTTGACTGGCTGATTGGGACATCATTGTATATGAGAAAATTGCTAGAGTTATACCTAGCAGTCCTCGTGTAGCAGCGTATTAATGTCTTGATAAATCGTCCTCTGTCTTGCAGTTATTATTTGTGTCTGTTTCTGTTGCGTCATAATTAAATTGCTTCGAGGAGGCATCAAGTATACTTGGGTACAACTAAGAGCGACAGCGGAAGTTGGCGCAGTGCACCACTGCGGCAGCCGGCTGTTCCTCTATGCGGCGCGAAGCACGCCTTACTGCGAGTATTTTCAGCATTACTAGTGTCCTTTAAGCGACATTTTGCACTTAATCCGCTAAAAAATAATGCAGCCACGACGAACAGGTCGCGCACGTCTACGTTTTCAATTATTTGAATTCAAGTAAAAATTTATGGTGCCTATATTTCCGTTGTTGGCAGCCTAAAACTTTATTTTGCAGCATGTTTTTGACGCCTAAAACGCGCTTTTAATGCCTAAAAAATCGGCCTGTAGTTATGACATTCTTGGATGTAACCAGGGCGAACAAAGGAGGACCGATTGAAGGGACACCGCGGCCTCCCGTGTGTCTCTCCACTCTGTCCTCGGTTCTATTCGCGCTGGTCCTAGCCAAGATTCGAGCTCCACTGTTTGCAAGCAGGTTCTTGAGAAGCTTCCAAAATGGTTACCTCTGTGGTGGCCTCAGCTGGAGTCTGTCATCGTAGTGCTTATCCTGGAGCTCTCGGAGATCACCGATGAGTTGAATGAAAGACCTGCATTAAGAAGAAAAGTAACTGATGCGCTGTCCACTGGTACACTGGTGCTGAACATTTTAAATCATTTTACACGTTCGATGCAAGGAAACAACCTTGTACGAAACATCATAAGATAAACTGCCAATTCCCGTGAAGGCATGGAAATTCCAAAAAAGCTTCCTGCGTTTACATCCACTTCTGCTTTAGCACAAATCTTTTTCCCACTCAGAGATATGATGGTGCGAACGTTCGCCCTTTCCCCGATCCAAGACTTTTACTAAGCGTTATTTCGGTCATCGTTACATACCTGACTCCTTGGGTGCACTTACATTTCCTTTGCAGGTGCTTATTAGGGCGCCAAGGTTTTGGCCTATCAGACCTTGCACGAAGTATGCTTGCTTTGCATACCATTATCTTCAGAGGCGCAGTTAACCTCCTTGTCCCACTCAGGAAGCTCTTGCTAAATGCCGTTTTGCCCATACGGCTTCTACGCCAAATTTCGCTCTTTATATTTAGGGTCAGTACTGGCAACACGCAAAACATACATTAATACACATTTCGAGCATTTTACCGCGTATGCGAAAGGTGGAGCATTCTGGATGTCTGTTTAACCTTGCTTTCAATTTCTTTGTACATGTGGGCACGTCGGCTGGCCACACGTCAGCATCATTCGCTGTTCTTTATGCAGTTTCTTCTCTTCTACGCGGCGACGGCTGGTACTACAACGGAAAGGGAACCAAATCTTGTCATTCACACACACACCACCAACGGAGACTGCGCACAAGAACTACCGCTGTACGATGAGCACTGGGTATCCGGGTTACCATCGTCAACGACATCGCCGCAGCAAAGTAAAAAAGCCTGTCGCCACCCGGCCACTTCAGTGGGCACGTCGGCTGGCCGCACATCAGCATCATGAGAAATCCGCTGTTCTTTATGCAGGGCAGTAATAATGTCTCTACTGTTTAAACAAGCAATCCACTTTTTAATCAGCTGACGTGCCCACGAAAGCTGCACGTGATTTTTTTGAGTGTCCGTGAAGTTTTGTCGGGTCTACTTCTGTTATGCGGTGATGTAGAATCCGATCCGGAAACGCCTACGTCAGAAGAACTGCTTCAGGAGCTGCTCAAGGGGCAGCCCGTTATCCAGCAGAGGCTAGAGGCTGGATTGAATTGTCACTTAAAACTGTCGAAGAGACAGCACTGGCTGTCAAACAGATTGACATGAAAGTGACTGCCCTTGACAAAACAGGTCAAATCCTACAAAACAAGCTGGCTGAGCTAGAAGATCGCAGTAGACGAAACAACATCCATGTTAACGCGCTGGACGAAAATGACGACCAAACCAATGACGATCTACAGGAAGCCGTAGTACAAGGTGTGTTTAATACGGTCTTGGGTGTGAACATACGCTCGGCAGAAAGAATCCCCCGAATCGGACACAAGAGACCTGATAAAGCTACACCAGTGATAGTAAAATTATTCGATTACCGCGCATAAACAGATCTCTTTTAAGAATGCTCGCTGTTAACAGGCACGAAGGTGTCTTTCTCAGAAGATTGTCCCCTGACCACAAGGCAGAATCGCAAAAAGCTTTGCGACAGCACAGCGGAGCCGGGGAGGACCGGGGACAAGCCGAAACTGATTTACGATAAAATTAAGATCGGAAACGAGCTCCACCTGTGGGATGATGCTCAAAATTAGCGAGTCGCCGCGGGTAAGCAGGGCAGCACACAAATCGTGACAATTGAACCGAGGCATCAGTTGGGAAGCGATTGTGTTGCTTAAACATAAATGCTCGCAGTATAGTAAAAAAAAATCTTCAGAACTAGAAAGTATAGCCATAGCAAATGCCCCCCATCTGATATTAATCACGGAAACTTGACTTTACAGCGATATTAGCGACGATGAAATAGCACCACCCGGTTACAAAACTCACCGCAAAGGTAGAAACGGTCGTAGAGGGAGTGTTGCTATCATCTACCGTGATTCGCTCGCAGTTACAAGGCTGCCCGACATACCAGTTTGATGATTGATGTACGATTGTAGGAGGATTCTACCGCCCACCAAACTCGGACAATACTTTTTGCGAGAAACTTAACGAATTTCTATGCATCTGCAAAACAGATCAAAGCAATGTCATGTTATCCGGTGATTTCAACTTCCCGTCAGTCGACTGAAACAATTAATTCCCTGATGCTCGGTCTACTACTGCAGAACCTTTTATCGATGTTGTCCTTTTTCACGATCTAACCCAGTTAGTTCGACACGCAACCCGCACTCAAAATGACAGCGAGTATATTTGAGACCTTCTCAAAAAGTTTCTATTTCTATTGAGTCAATTTCTCTCAAATAGTTTATTAACGCGCGACCCTAAAAATCGATCATTACTAAACAGCGCAACAAAAACACTGACTTTACCTGAGGTACACAGGACAGGTACACAGGACACTTTGCTAAAAATCGAAGTGACTCATGGCATATCAGATCACATAATTTTCTGCCTTGCGTTAGCGATGAATCCCGTAACAACGAATAAAAAAGAAAGAAAAGCGTGTTCTTCCCGTATTCTTGCGTGCTGATGACGTGGCCATACTCGACACGCTGGACATCTCGTTTTCACGCTTTATCGAGCTTTCGAAAACTAGCCCATGCACAGTCAACGATATGTGATGTTTCTTTAAGAGCCTTGTCTTGAAATGTGCTCGGGATTTTGTACCACCCAGGTTGAAATTATCTCGAAACGCGAACCCATGGATGACAGGGAAAATAGTGAGACCGAAGCGGAAAGCTAAAAAGATATGAAAAAAGTGCCGCCAATACCCATCAGTAATTAACATGGAAGGGCTAACAGCCACGCGCCTACTAGTTAGTAGCAGTATAAAAACTGAAAAAGACCACTATCAGGGTGTAACTTTGAAAAATTATATGCTATTCTGCCCATCAAAGTTTTGGCGCCATTTTTCCCCAAAGGAAAGTTGACCTTCCAGATTCTTAATCGGTTGCGAAATATACACGGACAATTTTGTGATTTCCGAGACTTTTATTCAATTCTTCAGTTAAGTTTCCTCTGATGAACACGGCAGCTTACCACGCTTCGCTCTTTTTGAAAATGTGAGTCCTACCAATAACTTTATATCTCAGCAGGGCATACCTTCATTTCTTCTCAATTTAGGCTGCTAAAAATCACCTGGTGTAGACGGCATTCCTAACGCATTCCTAGTTAGATACGCTGAATGGTGCTCACAGTACCTCTGCATTCTTTACCAAAAGTCTTTGAGCTTAGCACAAGTTCCAGAAGATTGGAAGAATGGTAAAATTACCGCATTACCTAAAACAAATGACTGATCCAATATTGCATTGTACAGGCCAACCTCCGCAAAAGACCTAGAGCATGTTATCTTTAAGCACCTGACAAGTTTTCTTGAATCAAACAATTTTATTCATTCTCGCGAACACGGATTTCGAAAGGGGTTGTCTACTACAACGCAGTTACTTGAAACAGTACATGATCTTGCAACAATATTAGATAATCAAAGTTAAGTTGACGCTATTTTTTTAGGTTTCGAAAAGGCTTTTGACCGTGTGAGCCACCAAAAGTTTCTGCTCAAGCATAGATCAATCTTCAAAAATGCCGAAGTTGTAGGATGGATAGAATCCTATCTTTCTTCCCGAAGCCAGATCTTGAACAGGACTGCTCGCGTCCACAGGCTGTTCGATCTAGCATACCTCAAGGATCTGTCCTCGGACAACTACTTTTTTAAATTTTTATTAATGATATTCTCCGAGATATACTAGTAAATATTCGGCTTTTTGCAGATGACTGCATACTCTACCAGGAAATAACTAGCGTCGATGACCAGTTCAAGCTAAATTCGTGATTAGCAAAACTTGAATTATGGGGTAAATCCTGGTAAATTCAGGTTAAAGCAGAAAAAACTGTAGCGATGACATTAACGAGAAAGCGCCTCCCTTTGCCTTTTTTGTATTCCATTAAGGGCTTTCCACTATCATCTGTTTCAAGTTATAAATATCTCGGCGTCATAATTACTTCCGACCTGAGCTGGAACGAGCATGTCATGTACGTCCAGAAGAAGGCCATGCGGAAATTAGGACACCTAAGACGGTCATTGAGAAGGTCAACACGTGAAATAAAATTGGTGGCCTACAAAACTTACATCAACCGGTCCTCGACTACGCTTCTGTCGTTTGGGACCCGTATACGAAGCTTAACATCAACAAACTTGAATATGTCCAACGTAAAGCAGCACAATTTATTCATAACAGTTACAGCTGGAAAACATCGCCTAGTACCCTTTTGCGAAGCGATAACTTAGTCTTCAACTCAGGCGATATCGTGAGCGGCATATGTACATGTATTTGTTGCACCGTGGCAAACTATAGGCATGCAAAATCGAGTATATTGAATATGTTAGTCGGCGATTGACGCGTGCGCAACTTTCGAAAAAGTTTAGTGAATTCTCTTGTCAAGCAGAGTCTTTTAAACATTCATTCTACCCCCGTACCATGCGCGAATGGAATAGACTGCCCGCGGAAATTGTAGACCGCGATAATGTACAAAAATGTATGTCTGAATGAACAACCACACCCAGTCCAACATTCCCCCTGTATCTTTGCAGTGTTTGGCTGCGCCTGCTAAAATGCTTTTCTTGTTCAGTGGTTCACCCTAAATTATTTGAATTTGCGTTTTCCACTTGTTTGCTTCTCTGTGTGATCTGCGTGTTCATTTGATGTTATACCGAGCGACAAATTGTCGCCTTTGAAGTTCCTCGTTCTTGCTTTCTTTTTTGTTGTTTTATTTTTCCACGTAAACATAATGGTTCCTTTGTTTGTTCTATGCGCGTTATTTCCCTCAGTTGTCTAAAACTACTCCTGTTTCCCTGTTTTTGTATCGATTATATTTTTCCGCTCCTGCTCAGGGCTTCTTGAATGAAGGTGGCACCACCCTGCAAATAAATAAATAAATAAATGCACAAATAAATAAATAAATAAATAAATAAATAAATAAATAAATAAATAAATAAATAAATAAATAAATAACTTTTGTTTACCCTAGTGGAGGAGCTTTTTAGGTAAAGGTACCTCTTAGTTGCAGGTCCGAATTATTCGTGCATAATAAAATACAAAGTGCTACAGCGCAATTTTTTTTAGATTTTCCATTGTACCCAAGATTTCAGTCATCCGGTCCATCCTTTTAGCTAGGTAATGCGACGGTCACGGAACGGATCTGCACATTGTTGCAATTACATCCAAAAATTGAACCCTTAGAACAAACTTACACAATCCGCCAATCGGATGTGAGAGCGTATGTGATATTTTCTCTTGCATACACCAGACATATTTATTGCTTCAGTTTTCGAGCGCACGGGTCAGCGATCAGCGTTTCGATCACCGTTAAGCGAAGACAGAAACGACGAATAAAGGAGAGATAAGCGCCACGCGCTTCTTGCTAAGGCTAGGAATTAGAAGCTCACAACTAAGCAGCTCGGCTTACCTCAGGCCAACGCAGTGTACGTCACCGAGCATCTTACTCAGGCCAACAAACAGCTGCTTGGTGCCTATTGCCCGCAAAAAGGAAGTGACATGGAAATTTGTCTGGACTAGCGGAGGAAAGGTTTTTGCGCGGAAAGACGAACATATGGACGCTGTGAGGATACAGGACTTGTCTGATCTGACCAAGATGACGAAATAAGAATGAGACTTTTGCAGCATGCTCGTCATCCCTGAATTGTCACCATATATTTTCCACCTGCCTGTATTAGATACAAAACCGATCACTTTAATTCTAGCTTTAGCAGTGTCAACAAAAAATTGTTTTCAGCCTTCTATGTTAGTATTCGTAGCATGAAAAACAAGCGAGACGAGGTTGATTTATTACTTGGGTCACTGTCGGTTGAGTTCGACGTTATGCTTTTCTCAGAAACATGGTTTGGCACTGACAGTGATGTGTGCTCCTTCAATAACTATGTTTACTCACATTCTGTTATTGGCGATGTTACAATCACAAATCCCAATGTTGAATGTTTGGCTATATCTCTCAAGAATATAATCGTTGTTGCTATGTAAAGACCCCCTCAAGATAACAAATCACAATTATTCGATTTTTTGGAAAGCCTCTTCCTTTTCCTCGACTCCAATAAGCTACCCTTCATTTTAATGGGTGACCTAAACATTGACCTATTATTGGACGCCGCTCATGCAAGGGAATTGCAGAGTCTCCTTTCCTCGTATGCATGTATTAATTATATCACTTTACCGACTAGAATAACTTGCAACACGGCCACATTATTAGACGTTTGTATCTCCAATGTACAGCTTCCGCACACTGAGTCTGGCGTAATATCTTCCGATATTAGTGACCATTTGCCGATATTTTGCTTCATACCTCTCAAAATAAATGACATAAGAAACACTGTTACCCACATCATCAGAGATTTCAATGATGTTGCGCTCAACGACTTTCACAAACGAATCGAAGATACTAATTGGGAGCACATATACAAGATCACGGAAGTCAATGCAGCATATTCCGCTTTCATAGATATGTTCATAACCCAATATAACACCGCCTTCCCACAAATAGAAAGAAAAACTATTCCTAAAAAGTTTAAGAAGCCTTGGATGAACCAATCACTTTACTCAAGGATCAGGAAGAAAAATAACATGTATCACGATTTCCTCAACAGCATAAATATAACTCTAATAAATATAGCATAAATATAAGCATAAATATAACTCTATAAATATAAATATAAATATAACGCGAAATCGGACTACTATGTAAGAAATTTCTGCCGCATTCAAAATGATAGTCGTAAAGTTTGGCGAGGGGTCAACAACTTGACCAATAAAACCAAATGTATGCAACTTGATGAAATAATCACAGCAAATGGTAAATTAACTGGCCACGAGCTATCAAATGCCCTGAATGACTACTTTATTAATGTCGCTTCTCCAAATTCTGTCACGCAAACTCCTGTAAATAGCTCACTGAGCCTCACCACTCCCTTACACAATTCTATAGTACTCGCGCCCACAACTCCTCAAGAAATAGCTACATTGATCCCTTCTTTAAAAAATGACGTATCTGCGGGGTACGATGATATAAAAGTGATTCCGTTAAAGCCCGTTTGCGCCGTTATATGCGATGTCTTGTCACACATTGGAAATCTAATGCTGTCAACTGGTGTTTTTCCTGAAAATCTCAAATTGGCCCGAGTCGTTCCAGTACATAAAGGAGGCAATATAAATGAACTGTCGAATTACCGACCAATTTCTGTTCTGCCTGTGTTGTCAAAAATGTTTGAAGGTATTATCAATTCTAGGATAGCCGATTTTCTGCACAAATACAAGGTGATTGTTGATTCACAATATGGGTTCACGAAAAATAACACCACAGAGCAAGCACTGTTAGTTGTTAAAGACAAAATAATAGATAATATTGAAAACAAAAAATGTACCATTGGCCTATTTTTTTATTTTCGCAAGGCATTTGATTGCGTACATCATGAGACCCTTCTTAAGAAACTCTGTAATTGTGAGGTTCGAGGTATTGCGTTGAATCTATTGCGGAGTTATCTGATCAATAGGTCCCAATATGTTCGAACAAATAACATATCCTCTGATATACAGGTGGTTAAGCATGGTGTCCCACAGGGATGAGTACTAGGGCTGTTATTATTCATTACATATATCAATGACCTAGCCGGCATACATAACTCTCCCGATCTGGTGATGTACGCTGATGACACTAATCTTTTCTTCTCTTCCTGTTCATTACCGGCGCTCAAAATATGGTCAATGCATATTTAATCAACCTTCGTGATTGGTTACACAAGAATAAGCTTAGTTTAAATATAAGTAAAACGAAATATATTATTTTCAAGCCCATCAACACCGTGGAAACTAATTGTATACATATTCATTATGACAGTATACCAATCAATCAAGTTTCTTCCCAAAAATTTCTTGGTGTGCGGTTTAATGAAAATTTTTCGTGGTCTGTTCATATTTCCAAACTTGCTTCTGAACTAAGTAAAATTGTTGGCCTATTTTATAGGATTTCTAATCTACTGCCTGTTTGTTTAAAAGTGTGTATGTATAATGCCCTGTTTTTTCCGAGATTTTGTTATTGTAATCTTGTTTGGGGTACGACCACGTCTTCCAATTACCAAAAATTACTTGTCCTGCAAAAAAGAGCCTTGCGGGTTATTTAGGGATATTATGGTGCACCACAAAACTTACGTACGCAACCATTGTTTGTAAAACACGCCATATTAATAGCCGACCAACTGTATTATCTGCGGCTTCTTCAATACATTCACCAGAATCGCTTGTACTGTGTTCCTGATAGCAACATAGGTTACAATCTTCGCGTGGTAAAACTAAGCGTTCCGCGAACGCGAACAAATTATGGTGAACAAAAACTGAGTTGTAAAGTACCCAACGCGCTGAACAAATTCCCCTTTCCTGATGAGTTTTCTCTATCTGGAAACATGTTCAAAAAAAAGACCAAACAACATCTGATTGAAGGTGAAATTCTAATGTAAAAATGCAGCTTACCGTCTTCGATATATATGCGTATGTGTATGTATGTGTGTACATGGATGTAAGTGTATATATCTATATTTCTATCTTTCTCACACAAGTACTTAAGTAGAATGATTTACTTTATTTCATCCGTATGTACGAAATTGTACTCGTACAAGTATCAATTTGTATTTGCCCATGATTGTGCACATGTTTTGCATTCTAGTAAGTGTTACTGCTTATATATTACTTTTGTATTTTGATTGCTGCCCCTTCTATGTATTAAGTGTTTTTGCGTTTGCATCTGTACTACTTACAGGCTTAGGGTACCGAGGCCTCGTCAGGCTTAACCGCCTTTTGCCTCGGTCCCCTCTTTTCTGTGAAAAGAAAATAAACTTCACTTCACTTCACGTGGAAAACAAGCGCGGGCCCTTGCCTTGCGTGTCCTTCGTCTATTTTGCTGGGCGCAACGGTGATCTAAATTAAGTTTTCCTGGACGTTTTTCATCGTTCAAATACTTTTTGGCATCATTCAGTTTGATAGCCCTGTTTGATAGCCCTGTACTCGTACATTACAACGTGCGACAAAGCAGCATGCATTTATATTTCTTCTGCCTCAAGCGAAATTATCTCCACCGAAAATCGGAAGCCTTGTCCTGTCTTCATTTCGCTTTTGTTTATCTTGAACATAAATGGTCACTACCGTTTCCCTTTCCCAGGACAGTATTACTCCGCAATTTCTTCGTTCACGGAAACCACTCCGACATATAATGATGCGGCAACATGTCCTCCCGATGTGGCTGCATCAGTTGGCATGACGCCTTTCTGCTTTTTCTTGAGCCCGAGTACCCCTCTGGAGGTGCAAAGGTCATCTCCCGTGTATGTGTCAATCGGCAGTGTTCTGATTTCCCACTTAATACAGGAGTGTTCAATTCCTTTCAGTGGCCCCTAAATTTATTTGTGGCCTCCACATAGTTTTTCATATACTTTTGAATGACGAAGTGCCGCTTGTGGGACGCTGGTTGTTTCGTCTGCGATATTTTGCGCTTTCTTCGTGGTCCACCTACAGCACACCGCTTTTGTTCGAAGGGTGATGGACGGGGCCCCCAGGAGGAAACGTGCGACGTCGATCCGCCGGTGGGCACCTCCGGAGCTGTTTGTTCGTGGAACGGAGCGTGGTGAAGCCGCCCTTTTTTTAGAGCACTGGAAGCGAACCTGGATGAGCCTGGCGAACGAGTGCGCCCGGCATCCGAGCCACGTGGATGGAGCTCGTCTTCCTGGCGCATTGACTGGCGGTGGGGGTGCTGTTGTACCAGAGCGCCAGGCTTCAAATTCTATGCACGGGGCAACGCGCCAACAGCGAGGCGGATTCACGCCTCGTGCAAACGGGACCAGACCGCCCGGGGCCGACGGGCCCAGACTCGCAGCGCCGCAGAGTCGCCTCTCCTTTTGCGTCGCAGCGGGTCGGCCAAATCGTGCATCGGTGAACGACCGGCCACCGACATGCCGCCACCCGCCTGAAGGCGGCCTCGCGAAGACAGCATGGGCGTTGCCCTCTCTTTCCTCATCGTGGCGGCTCGGCTGACGCAACCCCTTCACCTCCATTCATTGGATTTCACACCTCCGACAGCGAGGGTCCTCAATGGAGTGATTCAAACTTCTCGGAGCCACAACGGACTCCTGGGGGTATAACAATGCCGGGGGCACTTATCGTGCGCATTTTTCGCGGCGGCATTCCTCGGCGACATTCTTCGGCGGTACTTTTCGGAGGCACCCAGTGGAGAGGTGCTGTCGCCCTTGTGAGAGCCATGTAACGCTGTTGTTACCCTTGTACATACTGTATATGAATGTTGCTCCAACTTTTCGTCGGCTTGAGAACTTCATCGATCTGCTCTGCGCCGCGTCGATAGCGGACGGAACAAGGCAACGTCGCTACACCGGTGACAGCGTCGGGATGGTTGATTCCCAATATCGCTGACGAGCGGGATTCTCAGTTCCAACATTGGAAGCAGCGCTGGGAAGGTCAGTCACAACACTAGCTGGTCAGTCGAACTCCCACTGCTCAAGGGAAGAGGAGGGGTGGGGGTGTTGGGGCAGCAGAAGACGAGGTTGAAAGGTATGTATCACCGGGGCCGTTGGGTGGGAAGAGAGAAGGGGAAATGTGGAGTGGAGTAAAGATAGTTGTGGTTCGTTTCCCTGAAGTCCGGTGTCGATCAGGAACCCAATCGCCCGGGCTCCGGTTGATTTGGCAGGAGGCTGGCAGGGCGATGGTGTTGAAGTTTTTGGAGATGGCGGTCGAATTGACGAAGTCGAGGCGTTGAGGTTGATTAAATGAAACGAAGAGTTTATATACGGCTATTTACAGTAGGATAACTGGGTACATGAGTAATGAAAAGAAAAACTTCAAACTTCAGCTAGACGCTAGCTCCAAGTGCGCACAAATCACTTGAGCTTCTCAACTTCGTCTCACTCTCTTATTCTCGGAGCGTACACAAACCGATCGAGAAACGACGGCCGAGACCATGTCTCGCCGCAGGATCCGTCTAGTTGCCCGGTACGACGCTGCACCCTAAACTTCCAACGTGATCCTAACCTTTATCCTAGGGGGCTCACAAATCCCAACCTAGCTTCAACGGTCGAGACTCCTTGTCCCGCCGGGAACTGCCTAGCTCGGTGCTCCGACAAGAACGATTTGCAACGGCCAAGTTCGGCCTTATAAAACCTCGAGATCATCCTCTCTCGGGAACGCCCCTGTAGCATTCGTACACGCGTAAGGGAGTGCCCAAATTCACGTAGACAGCTGTCACTCAGCACGCCACGGAATATTTAATGAGGCGCCGCCATCTTTGGGTCAACGGGACGCTCGCAGGCGAGCAGGTGCGCGCGACCCCGCGGGGTGAGAGCGAAAGGCGGCGACAGTGCACTGTGCCGGCCGGGGCGCGTTAACAATGGTGTCTTGCGTGGCGCGCGCTTCGACGCCGGTAAGCCCACCACCTCCGCGCGTCACGCAGACGGTTCCCGGAATCCGGCGGCGCCGTCTGCTTTCTCAATGGGAGATTGAGAAAGCAGACGGATTGTCTGGCCCCTGTGGTATGCGGTGGGCCAGACAATCCGTCTCCCGTGCTCGCCGTGACGAATTGGCGACGGCTGCAGCGTAGAGTCTACGGTGCTGAGCCTTCAGACAGGGTGGCGGGTTCTCACGCGCCACCCGTGGGCTTGGCCCCTGACCTCATCAGTGGACCTTACCAGTGGGATGATGTGGTTGTAGCTGGTTTCGGGTTTTAGTCGGCAGAGGATGTAGGCCTGTTGGGCGGTGAGGGAAGGGTTGGGGGTGGGTATCGACGGCGGGGTTTGGTGCAGTGGGAGAGGATGGAGTTGTACGCGGGAGCGAGAGGGGTCAGGGCTGGTGGGTCGGGGGTTTTCGAGAGTTGTTGATGGCGGCGTGGCGAGGGAAGTGCCCGGGTTATGAGTGCACTGGCTGCGGCGCGGGCTGCGGTGTGGTCGGTCCTGTTCTAGGCCAGGCCGGAGCGGCCGGGTGTCCAGACGATGGAGAGGTCGGTGCCCTCCGGTAGGCGTGGCAGGAGGCGAATGGCTGCTGGCGAGGCGAGCCCGGGTTGGCAGAGTCGGCAGGATTGCGGTGAGTCGGTGATGATGGTCAAATAGGGTTGGTGTCGGTGGTTCCCGGCAGCGTGGGCTATGGCGACGGACTGGGCGGTGGGAATGGGGATGTTGCGCTAGGAAGCCGCGTTGGGGAGGCAGACCACGTTGGTGAGGACTGCGATGGTGGTGCTGTGGCGGGTGGAGAACCGGGTGATGTCGGTATAGCGGGTGTTGTGGTCCGTGCAGTAGTGTTTGTCGTGGAGTCCGACATGGGCGTTCCTGCGGCCTCGGTTATAGAAGGGTTGCATATACTTCCGGATGGGAGGGACGTGGATGCGTTGACGAATGAAGAGAGGAATACGTTAGGGTGCGTGTGGGGTGGCAGGGGCCATGCGTCCGATCAGCAGTAGTACCCGTCGACCGGCCAGTGTGACGGAGAATCGGTGCAGGAGGGAGGTGCGTTGGGCTCCCTAGATTTCCGTGAGGCTGATGCGGACGCCAAACTGGAGGAGGCGTGTGTTGGAGGTGTATGTAGGAAGGCTCTAGGCTGTTTTGCATATCTTGCGGATCAGAGCGTCCAGCTTGTTAGCTTCCTGTACCTCGAGGTTGACGAAAGGGCAACTGTAAGGGAGGCGACTGATGAGGAGGGCTTGGGCGAGTATGCAGATGTCAGGGTTTTGAGGCCGTAGGTAGAGCCGCGGAGGAGGTGATTTGGAGTTGACGTTGTGGGAGGAGAGTGGCGCTGGAGCCGTCGTGGTGGAAAGGACGCGGAGTACCCGAAGATACCGTGGATTGACACTTGTTTGTCCGTGATGGGTTGTGGGAGCGACCGTGGGTGAGTGTTCGGAGAAGTAGGAGGGCTGCCTTGTTTGCTTCGACCGTTAGGCATCTGGTTTTGAGGTATGCTACGGTGGTGTCGATGGCTTGCTGGATGCCGTCTTGTTGCGCGCCGCTGGAGCCGCTGGTGGTCCATTTGGTAATGTCATTCGCATAAAGCGCATGATGGATACCGGGGATGGCATTCAGGAGGATCGAGAGCTGAAAGGGGACGATTTTGAAGAGTACGGGGAGCTTACGGAGCCTTGCCGCGTGCCTTTGGCAGGGGTGCGTGGAAGGTAGGGGATTGAAGAGTGCCGAGCCGGAGGGTGGCAGTGCGGTTCCGCCGGAACGCGGAGGCGAATTGGTAGGTGCGGTGGCCGCTACCAGTGTGGTTGATCTTATCGAGGATGGCTTGATGCGTTACGTTGTCGAAGGCCCCTTTGGCATCGAAGGTGAGGAGTGTTTTGGGGCTGTTGCGGCGGAGCTGCTCTTTCATTTATATAAGGACGTCTTGGGTGGATAGGTGTCGCCAAAAGCCGGCCATGGTTAGTGGGTTTAGGTTACGATATTGAGGTAGGTAAGTTCATAGATCTTGCCCAGGGGGGGGGGTGGGGGCGATGGGATGGAGGGTGGTGGCGGAAAAGGGTTTATTGGGCTTACGGATAAGGGTGATGTCCGAGTGGCGCCACTGTGCCGGGTACGTCCCGGCTCCCCACTGGTTGTTAAAGTAAGTGAGGAGGTCTTGAAGGGTATCGCCTGTGAGGTCACTTGGCGGCAGCGAGACGACAGGAAGGAGCACAGATTTGAGCGTGCATCTGTTTTTCGTTCTCCAGATAAGCGCGGAAAGGAATCGAGCTGCAGACCAGTGTGGCCTGCAAATGTGTTGGAACTCACAACGTGCTACCGTCGGTGCCTTGGCGGGGGGCGTGCGCCTTCACTCAACGCTACTGCGTCTGCGCCGGGTGCCACCGAAGGCTACAAAAGCCGTAGTCGTCGTTGGAAGCGGTCACCGGGCGGCAGCGAGACGACAGGAAGAAGCACAGATTTCAGCGTGCATCGGTTTTTCGCCCTCCAGGTTGGTTTATTTCCACAATTTAGAGCCTGTTGCTTCTGTTGGTTTTCCGGTCGTACTCGCTGCTGCCAATAATTTCTATTGTGTTTTCCTGGTGCTGTATGTGTAACGCCATGGCTCTACGTCTCGAGGAGCTAAGAGAGCAGTACCGGAAGGAAATGGAAGAGTTCAAGATTAAGCTGGAACGGGACGTATGGAAGGGACTTTACGACTTTGAGAAAAGCCTAGAGGACTCCAACGCGAGGTTTGAAAAGGTAATGGAAAATAATATAGCCCTAAAATGGAAAATCAAGTGTTAAAGAAGTCCAACGAGGCTCTTATGTCTGAATGCACCAAAATGAAAAGGAAACTATAGGAGAAGGAGCTGAGGATTACAGCTGATGAGCAATATTCCCGGAACTGTGACGTAGAAATCAACAGAGTGAAGGAAAACAGATAAATACCTTGTACAAACTGTGGGCCAAATTGGCACATCACTTGAGCAGAACGTCAAACCGGACGACATTAAAATTGTTCACAGAATGAAAACTCGCAACGACCAGGCGCCTGCAAATATTGTCGTTCGGTTTAACAGCCGCAGCAAGCGTGATGCCCTTCTTGAAAAGGCGAAAAAGACCAGGCTATGTCACTCGTCAAACACGCCCGTTTTTGTGAACGAACATTTGCGCCCAACGTTGAAGCGCCTTCTTGGCATGACCATTGAAAAAAATAGAGCGTCTAACTGGAAGTTGGTGTTGGTCAAACATGGGCATATTCTCGAACGCAAAAATGAACATGAAGACTCCAGAGTAATCCTAGTGAAATGCCCACGGGACATCTATATGATCCATTAAGCTGACGTAATTGCACTCTTTGTTGAATGGGAGGCTTAGCGCAAATAAGACGAGCGCCTGTACGTCACAGGCGCTCGTCTTTTTTGCGCTAAGCCTCCCATTCAGTATGTACCAACTCGCTCAACAGCAAGTTCTGTTAAAGCACTCTTTGTTCCGGTTACAAAAGAATGGCCATTCCATCCGATGCAGTGAACAGACTTTTCACCTCGGAAAATATTATAGGATTCACATGCTTTTACTTGAATATACGGTCGCTACGAAACAAAAAAGATTAGTTAGGTATTTTGTTAAAAAGTTTCAATCTTAAGTTTGACTTAATATTCCTAACTCAGACATGGCTTAGCTCAGAATGTGACATTCCAAAACAAAAAATTACTGCAGCTTTTCAAAAAGTAGACATAACAGGAAGAATGGAGGATTGCTTATGTACGTGAAAGATATTAAGTGCGATTTGATGGAAAATGTTCGGTTAATATGGAATGATGTTGAGAGTCTTGTAGCCCGGTTCAATAATTATATGTGCGCTGTTATGTACCGCCCACCAGATGGGAATTTACTAAACTTTTTTGCTTACATTGAAGATCTGTTTATGTATGTAAATCAAAACAAAGTGACACTTATCCTCGGCGGAGATTTTAACATTAACATATTGGAAACATCCACTCCGCGAAGCACTTTCCAGATGCTTTAAATTCCAATAGTTTACACTGTGTAATTAAAACAGCAACACGCATTACATTGGACACGTTCCCATTACTCAACCTATTAATTACCAATTTAGCCCTTCACAATAGTATAGGTAGTGTTATTGCCTCCCATATTAGCGATCACCTGCCTATATTTCTACTTACTAGGTCCCCTCACCAGAGGATTGGCATACAACTCTCTGATAATCGAAAGATTCGAAACATCAATCAAATAACACTTGAAACGTTGCGCTCTACGCTAAAAAAACATTAATTGGTACAGTACATATCAAGCGTATACACCTGATCAAGCTTACGACAAATTCTTATGCCTGCCTGCCATGAGTCTTTTCCTTTAATTACTTTCAAAAATCCAGTTGATCGCGGAAACCTTGGATTTCGAGCATTTGCCTTAAGCTGATAAAAAAAGAAAGACCAACTCTTTAAAAAGTTGTTCTCCACAAGGAGTCCTCTTGAGTGGGAAATAATAACCAACACAGCAACAAGACTAATGCGAAAAGGGAATTTTTGTTTATTTTTTTTTCACATGGAATGTAATGCAAAGCTGATGTAGTATGGAAAAAGATAAATGAATTGTTGAATTCTGCTCCTGCGGATCACAATGTAGAACTGTAAATGATATTCTCCTGAAGGGCAGTGAATTAGCAGAAGCTTTCAATGAGTTTTTTATTTACCTTGTGAAGACTTTGTATCATCCCGAGGCTGTTAATCTAATCCAGAGTAATAAAAATAGTATTTAATTGAAACCTACGAGTGCAACTGAAGTTATAACGACGTTTAACCTACTTAAGAATAGTAACGTCTGTGACGTGGAGGACATACAATTTAAACCCGTTAAGTACACACTAGATATAATTGCAGCACCACTAGCCCATATTGATAACCTAGGAATCACTGCTGGCCACTTTCTTAAAAGCATGCAGCTCACTAAGTAATTGTTTTTCACAAAGGTGGTGATCAAAACAATTTCTGTAAATATCACCCCATTTCCATTCTTCCTGTGTTCTCAAAAGCCTTATAAAAAATCATACATGGTTGAATCGAAAACTTCGCCTCTACATTCAATCTAATAACTAGTGCTCATTTCGGCTTCCGTGAAGGCACATCAGCAGAACTTGCGTTATTAAACGAAAAAGAAAATTTTTAACAGCTTTTGAAGAAAAACATTTTGTAGCTGGTGTATACGTGGATTTTTCAAAGGCATTCGATCGCCCCAATCACATAACGTTAAAAAAACTAGAGCTGAAGGGAATACGGGGTATACCCCTTCAGCTTCTCAGCATCCACCTAAATTTTCGTAAACAAGCCGTAGTGATAGTGATTCCCTTTTTTCGTTCCCTTTCCCTTTCTTCTGCTGGTGTTCCTCAAGTTAGTATCCTTGGCCCCCACCTGTTTAACTTTTACATGAATGACATAATTAAGATTAGTGCAAAACCAACATTTGTTATATATGCGGATGACACGAGTGTACTGTTCCTAAATTCTAGTATAACGACACTTCACCTCAAAATAAACGATTGTCTTGACAAATTGTACTCTTGGAGCAAGTTTTATTCATTGGAGATAAATGTTAACAAGACGAAGGCAATTCTATTTTCACCCAAACAATCATGCGCTGTGTTCGAAGGAAGTCTTCTCCTCGGTAACAACATTGTGGAAGTAGTTCACTCCGTTAAAGCTGTTGGTGTCCATTTTCATAAAAACATGTCATGGGATCTACATATCAATTATGTTATTTCCCGTATTGCAAGCTCTGCTGGCATTTTAGCAACGTTTCGTTTGTTTTTACCGCATCAGATCAAACTAAAATTTACAATGCCCTTTTGCTCTCTCATATGTTTGCGGGAAAACGAACTTAAATCGCGTACTCGCACTCCAAAAGAAAGCTCTTCAACATATAGCCGATGATGATTACCACACGCACACTAAACCGCTTTTACATCGTTTTAATTTAGTTTCTACTCGCAATCTTTACACATATCATCTAGCTATGGGATACAAAAAAAGCATTAATAACCTTGAAAATTTATTAGCGTCCCTTGCGATCTGGCAAACCGGATGCCATTTACAAAACCCGTAAATCCGTGCACAAACAACAATAACAAAAGAAAATACTATTAAAGCTAAACTGCTCACATTTTTTGTACATGCTGAATGATATCTTGAGAGAAATTTTGAATTTATTCATATGTTGATGAAATGTTTTCTTCTGATTTGTATGGCAGTGTTATCGTGAATATGGCAGTGTTATCGTGTTATCACTTTGCTCTGTGTAATTGATTCCACTGTTGCTCCTGCTATCTTGCTCTGTGCACTTATATTCTGCTATATGGTTGCTTGTTGATTTTTACTCTCGCTTGTAAAGGCGGGCCTGAAAGTGGACCAGCCTCCACTGGTTCCGGCCTCCTTCCACATGTTTCTTGGAAAAATAAAGATGATTTGATTTGATTTGAGGTTCCGGACAATTCGATAGGTAATGCGGTCTCGGCACAGGGTGGTGTTGCGGGTTGGGCAAAGATGGCGTGGAGTTGGGACATCGTGAAGAGAAGGTTAAGGTTGGAGGGGCCGGCACGGGGGGTGGTGATGGGATCATCATAGAGGCGCTGTCCGATGCTGCGGAGAAGCTCGCGCGGGGGTTAAGAATGATTGCGAATGAGTTGATAGATGCTGTGCGTTAATTGACGTTTAATGGAGTGGTTGTCCAGGGCGGAGCGCAGGCAGTGCCAGGCCTCGCGGGTGCGGAGGGTACCTTCCAGGCGGATGCAGAAGTCCGGCCAGCTTTGGATGTGAAGCTTGCGGGAGTACCCTTGCATCTGTAGGTTCAGTTGGACTATACGTTTCCTGAGAGGGTGATTCTAGCAATGGTGCTTCCATCATTTAGCAAAGCTCCGACTGGCTTCCCATACCTGGAGGAGGTGTGAACCGGCCGCCGGCGTAGCGCAGGTAAGGGCTATGGATTGACTGTCGGCGCAGACCCACTGTTCTTGGGCCTGCGCTCAGTCGTCCAGGGTTGGTGCCAAAAGGGGTGGTACAGGGGTACGATCCTTGCAAAAGTGGGGCCAGTTCAGAAGGCATGAGGTGCCTCTGCGGAGGGTTTTCGAAGCGAACGGTAGGCGGAGAGTGATGAAGTAGTGACCCCTGCAGAGATTTTCCTCAAGGCGGTGCCACCGGGCTATGGGGCAGTGTCGGGTAAAGGTAAGATCGGGTACGGTGTCACGGCTAACACGAGTGCCGGTTGTACCCGGGACTGTTAGGTCATCTTAGAGGATGAGGCGATGATTTTGGGTGGCCCGCAGCAGGACGATACCCTTTTTCGAGGTGTAGCGGTGGCCTCAAATCATGTGGGCGGCGTTGAAATCACCAAGGGCGAAAAGGGAGCGCGATCCGGTTTTCTGTACTACTCCTTGAAGGAGGGGTTCTATGGTCTTCATGTGGTTGTTCGGTGGGCTATAGATGTTCAGGATGTATACGCTCGGACTTGTAGGCGAGTAGAAATGATTTCGACGAAGGTGTGCGCTTAGGCGGTGCGCTTGTTCCGGGTGGACCTTATGAACGAGGATGGCCGTGCGGGATTGAGGATATTGCGTGAAGGCGTATTGTAGCAGGCAGACACTGGAGGTGTTGATTTCCTGCAGGGCGATGGCATCGGGGCGTCGTTTTGGGTGAAGAGGAAGCGGCTGACGCTTGCTGTTGAACGAGCGGCAGTTCTGTGGATAGATAGTTATGGTGTCAATGGAGGTGTTAGGCATGGTACGGGTGGTGCTTAGGATTCTTGGGGAGACTAACAGAGGAAAAAGAGAGGCTGTCCTGGATCCGTTGGAGGGTGAGTTGGAATTTGGCTTGGCGTTCTGTAAGAAAATGGAAGCTCTTGACGTTGGGGGCATGGGTTCGGGCTTGTGCTACTAAGACTTTGGCTATGGCCTGCTCAATTCGGAAAGCCATGACGATCTCTGACACGTTCGATGATGCGGTCCTCGGAAGAGGGGGAGTGAAGCTAACGAGGGGGGAGTCGCATGAGGGCGTCAACTTGTTTGTTAAGTTCAGGTTGTTGCCGGAAGTGTTGGAATTTTTCAAGGCCGGGTTGAGTGGGTCGGGGGACGATGAGGGGGATACGAGTTAGGTGGGGTGGTGGAGGAGCAATGGGAGGCGAGAGTAATTTCGCTAACCAGCTCACCTGTGTTGGGTGGGGCCAGGATGGGTGATGGGTGGGCGATGCCTGCGGTGGCGGGAGCGGCAAGAAATCGTGGACATCGGTTCTTGGCTGGCTGGAGCTCTCGGGCGAGTCCAGCGGGCGCCTCTTGGATGGTGTGGGAGCGGGTCGGTAGCACTTGGGGCAGTCGCGGTAGGCTGTTGGGTGGGATCCATCGCAAAGCTGTTAGCGAGGAAAACAGGCGCGGTGTGGTGTGGATCGGGAGTGCCGCAGCTGTGGCACCGTGGGTTATGGGGATGAAGGCAGACATCGTGGCGGTGCCCGTTATCGCCGCAACATGTGCACGTTTGGAGGGCGCGACGGTAAGGTGACATGACATGACAAAGACTTTATTAAATAGCCTGCAGTAGGCACCCCGTTCCCGGGATACTTAGACGTGGCCTAGCGTCGGTCCTGTCTGGACTCTCTGCTCGTCAGCGTCCTGGCTACTCGCCCCCAGGCTAGTCGGTGGCTGACGCCGCGCAGCTTGTCGGTGGCTGCGGATCGGCAGTTCAGCTCGTGTACCGCCGTCCATACCTCCCATGTCTCGAAGTATCTGTCCAGGTTCTCGTTCACCATGCCCCAGTTGTCTGGAGGCGTTTCCTCTGGATGTTCCGGTAGATACTTGTCGTTGATTCGTTTCGCATCTCCTCCTTTCCCAGTTCCCGTAACGCCTTGTTTAGGGTCTTGTTCAGACTGTCTCTTTGGTGGGACTTTGTCTTTGTTTCGTCCAGTAGGTGGCGAAGCACGACCCACGTCTTCCCTACATGTAATTGGCCGTCGGCTGCGCTGCACATCTCATTCCACTGCTTTCGGCAGAGCGATCGGCAGTGTTTCTCGGTGGCGTGATTTATCTCGGCCACCTTCTTTCGTAGTCTGCGGTTGGTGCGTTGTTTCTGCCATCTCTTGTGGATGGAGGTATTTGCCTCCATCATGTGCGCTAGGTGGCTGTCAATCTTTACGACTTACATATCCGTTTCAATTTCCTTGGTTGCTGCTATCATGTCTTCCATGATCTTGTTAGACCACTCGTCCACGTCCTGTATCTCTTTCTCTTCGCCCAGTAATAGTGTTCTGTAGAGGTCCCTGTCTGTGAGCTTGTGGATGCGCTTCTCGTCCGATTTTCCTTTAAGCGGTATTGTTACCTCGAATATTAAGTGGTCACTGCCTAGGTTGTGGCCTGTGTTGATCCAAGATGGGGTTCGACCGGATTGTGATATCCTAACGAAGGTAAGGTCTTGCCTGGTGTCTCGGCACGATGAATTGCCGGTCTGCGTCGGGTACGTTGGTTCAGTTATGAGTGTAAGTCCCTCTTCCGTAGCATCGGTTAGAAGACTGTTTCCCTTGGCGTTGTTTGTGATGTAGCCCCATGCTTGATTGTGTGCGTTGAAGTCCCCGCATACGATGAGGTTGTGGTCCCTGCCGGCAGTTTTGCAAGCCTTATGGAGGAGTGCCTCGAATTTCTGCCTGCGGTGGCTCGGACTGTTGTAGATGTTCATAATGAAGGTACTCCGTTTCCGCTTCCGCCCGGTGATAACTTCGATCATCGTGTGTTCGATCAAGAATTTCTTTAGTCCTTCCCTTTCTTCGTACTTCAGTCCCTTCGTCACCAGGGTGCACACGCCGCGTCCCTTGCCGTTGGCAACTCGGCTGCGCGGGCTGGCGTAGGTCTTGTACCCTGGGAGGTGGGTCTTCTCTACGAGGGTCTCCTGAATCAGAATGATGTCGGGCTTCCTGGTTGAGTGCCGAATGTGCTGTTGTACGACTGATTTCTTGCTTGTGAAACCATGGCAGTTCCACTGCCAGACCCAGAGGCTGTTAGCCTTTACTGTGCTGGCTGTGCTGCGGTCCATGTTGGGTTGCTCATGTTTAGCTCTACTCTGAGTTGTTGTAATGCTGCCGCCCTGCTCTGTTGCACGGCCGCTGCTACAAACTGTTCTACTGATGCCGCGACGCTCTGCTGCACTGCTGCCGCCACCCTCTGCTGTACAGCTGCTGCGAAGTTCTCTTGCATCGATTGCGTTTGGCTTTGAAGCGCCTGTTCCAATCTTGCGAACCGTGCTGCTTGTTGGGCCTCCTTCTGGCTCATGCGTGTTGTTATATTCTGTCCATTCTGTCCATTCTGTCCATTCTGCCCATTCTGTCGGCGAGCTTGCGCTCCTTGAGGAGCTCGAGAGCTCTGCTCTTTGGCGCCGGCTCTGAGGTCGCTGATGGTTTCCCTGCTGCTTCGCTGTTGTCTGCGGTCGCTGGAGCCGCTTGCAGTATCGGTGGCACTTGCTGTTGTTGGCTAATCCTCTTCATTAGTTCCATGGTCTCTGTTAGCTTCCGTTCCAGATTTTCAGTGGTTTTGCGTTGTTACGCGTTCTCCCTGCTTAGCCTCTCCACTGTTTCCTATAATGCCCTGTATGCTTCGCTTTCCACGCCTTCTCCGGTCTTCCCGCTGGTCGGGGTGTTCGGTCCTCTCGCTGAGCTTGGCAGTGGCTCTGCTTTCCTCTTCCCGTTGTCTTGGGCTATTTTGCTGCAGCTGACTCTGTCTTTCGACTTGGATCGTCCCCTGCTCACGTCCCGGCCAATGCTGCCGCTTGCTAGGCTCTCCGATTTACGGCTTAGCGAGCGGGGTGCTCGCTCCTGGCTTTTAGCCCTTCCGTCGTTACTAAGCGCTGGGAAGCTACTTGGTGCGGTATTTTTCTGTTCTTGCCTACGTCTTTCCTCCTTAGCCTCCTTTCTTGCCCATCTCCTTTTGGTAACCACGTACGGCGTCTTGCATGGCTTGCGTCGTGTGGGGTGCATGCAAGGAGGTTAAAAAAATTGCTGGAGTGGAAGGGGCGCCAGTAAAGTGAAGCCACCACGACACCCTTTGCTAGGGGAGAAGACGCGTAGTTTTTCCAGCGCGGGTTCCTTGCGTGCCCGAAAAAGTGTTGTTGATTTGTGTGCGCGCCATGTAACGAGATCAAAACAAGTATGGTTGGTTCGTGTGTGGCTTACGGTTGTACAAACAGTGTGAACCCGGCCCCGGGAGTCACATTGCGCACGTAACTTGCACGCGTACAAGTTGATTACAAACTGCGGTCATGCTTGTTGCATTGTGTCGCGTAGTATCCACCTTCAATGTTTAATTTCTTTGCTGCTAGGCTTCCGAAAGATGTTGAGTCACTGTCCTTTGTCAGTGTCTTTTGTTTGCCATTTGATAGTATGTTTTAGCAGTTTAATTGACTTCTTTAAAAAAATAAACACTTTGTCTCAAAAAATACAAATTGGTTCATCTTTTTTCGGTAGTTCATGTCACTGGCAATGTAACCTCATGGTGTGATTTACCAGAAAGATTGTTGGTTCTTTTTTGCAGTTTATTTGTGTGTTAGGTTGGGCAGCAATGCAATGAACGTAATAGCATTGGTTGCTATCATACACTCATGAAAGTTTTCTGTATCGGTTTTTAGATGCAAGGCATCTCTTACACTCGGCCTGTCGCGCGTTGACCGGCGTAGTCCGCCCTCCTCATTACGCATGCGCAAACTCTTCTCCGTTCTTCTCTCCGACAGCTGTGCGTTATGCGCTCTCTCCGGCTCATTATCATAACAGCTGGCGCGCTTCACCTACGTTCGCATGTGCTCCGGCGTGCTTGTGCGCGCACGTGTGTGCATGCGCAACTTTCCTCTGCTGTCTCCTCTCCTTCAAGCGCGAATATAAAGCGGTGAGCGCTCGGCGCCCGTTCAGTTAAGCGCGCGCTTTCTCTTGACACAGTTATTCGACTCCGCTTGACTTTGCTCGTGCTTCGCTTGCCGACGACCACTCCGTTGAATCTTCCGATGAAGACGGTCTTTACGTACTTGGAACTCTACGTGTGATTGATCATCATATAAGGTTCACTACACTTCAACCACATTTGGGTAACCAACATAACGGAAACGCGAATTGAACCCCGTGAGATGCCTTGCATCACCGTAGGGTTCCCCTCGTGAAAGGTGGCGGAATTTTTTTGTCACTCCATTATGTCTATTATCACAATAATTCTGGGTGTTTCCTGTTGTTTTTCGGAAAATGCTGCATTTTCTGGTCATGACTGCTGTTTTTCACATTACAGTTGTAACTCTATTGCTTTTTGTTTTTTTTCTTCTTAGAACTTTCACGATCAATTTCTGCATTTGAACAGTTTAGAATAAGGAAGATAAACGAGTTCTTATGTATTTTTTACTTTGTGGCAGCTGCATATCCGAGCCATAAGGTGAAAAAAACAATGTCCCTGTACTCGGAGATCTGACTTTTAACGAAATTGTTATGGTATAAATCAATACGGAGACGTCGGACATAGCTCGCAGTGTTGAATTAGAGCATGAGAATCCGTTACGTAATTTAAAACCGCTGGGAAATTCGGCAAATACTGCTGCAAAGCAATCGGCATCTGGTTTCTTTCCCCGAGCAAGATGGCCGCCGGCGGCTTCAGCCTGGCCCATTGGTTGGTATAGGTGACTCCCACTCCAGCAATTTTTTTAGCCTCCTTGGGTGCATGCCATTGCATAGGTTACACCTCGGTTTGCAGACCTCCGCGTGTCCTTCTTTCGGATTCTTCATTCCGCAGTCGAAACACACTCGTACATTTGGTGTTGGGCATACGACTCTTCTGTGGCCTACTTCGCCACTGATTGTGCAGAAATCAGTGTTTGCGATAAAGACTGCATTTCATTACACCAGATCCGTAGAAGAGCACGTTCGGTACGTTGTCGCCTTCGAAGGATACGATGACCGTGGTTGGAGTTCCAATTCGTCTAGCGCCCGTTACTGTTGGATCATTTTCCGTGATCATCCTTTCCATTATGTCTTCTTGCGTGTGTTTTATTGGTACTCCTAGGATTACTCCTTTCGTCATGCTATCGGGGGACGTTGCGTATGCCCCTACCTCGTGTTTATGTCCTCCGATAATGATCTCTTTAATTGTAGAGTACTTGCATTCTATAGGAGAGTCCGGGGTACTCAAAATTACGATGTTTTGTTCGTTGTTGGGTAGAAAGGTGTCTTTCGCCACTTCTGCTTTGGTGACGCCGGCCGCTGCTGCGATCGCCTCCTCGATGATCTTGATGGGTGTCTTCGCAATGCACAGTCCGCCTCGCGGGCGCACGACCACTTTGTTGTCCTCCTTCGGCAACACGTTGGGCATCCTTGCTGCCATCGTTGCCGCTGCTGCTGCTTTTCTTGCAATTTCTTCGTGTCGGACCCCGTCTGGGGCGAAGTGCCCTGCACTCGTTCCTTCTTGGTCTTTTTACTGCGGGTGGCTACCTTCCAGCCCAACGTTTTCACGTAATCCTCTGTCGTCACTTCCTCTCCGGTAACCTCAATGCACATCCGGCCCGATTCGTCTACGATCGGGATCGATGACTCATCGGGCGACGAGGCCGTTTCCTTCGCATCAGCCATGCTTGCGTTCCTCGGTGGCAGTTGGACGCTGGGGAGCCAGCACGTGCACGTGGCGTTCGGCCACGGCGGACTCCGGTGCACGCGCAAGTGGCTGCTATGCTCGCTCATGAGTTCTATCGTGAGTTCCATATGTTCATGGCAGGCCTCACTTCAGAAATTCAAATCGTCGTAAGATTTCTTGCAGTCCAGTCACCGACTTGAGAATATGTTTTTTCAATGCCGCTCGCAGCGAGGAATTGTAAGGGGCCAAGTAACCTACTGGATGGCAGATTTGGCTGAAGATTGGGCGAAATTTAGCGGGAGCCCACGCACCGCATGTCAACACGACTCGGCCACCTGGTGGCGTCCCCGGTAATGTCGGCAGCGGAATATTTCACAGTGGAATTGATGTAAGGAAAGCAGATTCCGTCGAAGGTGGGGGGTGTTGATCTGGTTTTTCCCATAATGCGGGCCTAAATGAGGTTGGGAGAGTTAGTAGCTGTGTATTCTAGAAGTTGCTCTTGAGTGAGCCCTTGGGGTATTTCATGAATCACTCCACGTGCAGTGCTTGGCGGGGGCTTCATGTAGGCGTTGACGGCGTACGTGGTCTGACGAAGCGTTAGTTCGGTTGTTTTAGAGGGCCGGTAGGCCAGGTGGGGGTCGGGGGTACCGGCCACGATGAGGTTGGTGTTTGGTTGCACTTGTGCAGCTTTCCCGCTCATGGCAGTCCTTTCAACAGCGATTATCGTGTAGTTATTTAGAATAATTGAAAATTATTTTGCGCTGCTAATATTGGGGGTGAGAACTTGCTTTGCAAAGAGGTTCGAGTCTTGCACGTTTTGCAGCTAGGTTCCTGAGCCATGGAAACTATCCCATACAAATGCACGGGGAGTAAGATTTGACAGCGAATTGCACATAAAATATTCAGAATCCTGGAAAGTTCTTGTAGTGTTTTCATCTCCACGTTGACGTCTTGCTTTGTGACCAATATAATTTTCCTGAAGTGGTTTGCCTAGGTTCCTGAGAGGTCGGAATTTTGAGCGAGAAAGCTGGGTATGGGAGGGTGACGAGTGTGCGGAAGGTTGGGCCGGGCATGTTACTTGTGGTAGCGAGGACTCGTTCAAGATCGCTGGCAGACCAGTCGCCGACAGGGAGACCATCATGGGGGGGATGATATGGAGGTAGTAGATCGGTGGGAAGCGCCGTGGTGTGATTGTACGCACCGCTGTTGGAGGCGTTTTGGTGGCAAAGGGTGGCGTAGGCGTAGTGTTGACGGCTTCTTGCGGTAGGCGTAGATGAGTTCCATCCAGGGTGTCAAGGTTTTGGCTTCCAGGACACTGGAACGACAAGGGGGGGGGGGGGGTAGGACGTGGAGCGAGATAATTGAGGTGCTTTCGTGCCAAACAATTGGCATATGTTTATGTGCTAGCCTTCGGCCGCGAGGGGAAGGTCGAAGCACCGAAGCTCTTAGGAAATAGTTCGCTCTCCGTGCGTGCCACTCATTGTCGTTATTGAATTGAGTTGTGTTCAGTTTGTTTCTTCTTTTGGGGTCGGGGAGAGAGAGGGTTGCAGCAAGGAGTCGAAAGTTGGACGTAGGCCACTGAGGTCGGTCGGCGTTTGGAATGGAGAACCGGCACGTTGTTGGAAGCTTTGCGAGTGAAGTGTGAAACTTCCGCCGTGTGTTGTATGCAACCCAAGTGTGTCTTTACAATGAACAGCGCTTCAGTCTCGTCCGTGTTGCCACTGAAACAGCTTGCCATCAGACGAGTCCCATTGTTCCCTCACGGGTTGTCCCTCACCCGAAGAAAAAATGTGACTCAGGGATTTGGACAGGGGCAGGCTCAGCCACTAAGGTGGTCGTAGCACGTTTGGCCAACGGCGTCTTCGGTTGGGGTGGCGGGCGGGGTGTCGGTGCTTGGCGACGGGAGCTCGATGTCGGCCTTGGCAGGCGTAGGAGCATTGTGGGAGTCCGAGCCTGTTTCTATCTCGGCGGAGGTGGTGCGTACCACGTGTAACACGTGTTCCAGCGTCGTAGGGGCGGGCGCAAGCAGGTTTTTTGCTTGCTGCGTCATGGCTAGAGAGCGGCCACTCGCGCTAATCCTGGAAGGTAGAGCAGCAGCGGCGACGCTGGTTGACTTTGCGGTTTGCTTGTATCGCTGCTGATGCTCTAGCGGGTCGGTTCCTTCAATGTTTATGAGTCGATTGATGATGGTGGCTATCGCGTGCCCTTCTAGTGATGGCGTATAGAAGGGCGAAAAGCGGAAGTCGAAACGAGGCGCGGGCGCCCGTGTCGACCTCCTGGCGGCGATACTCGTAGAGCTGGAAAATATTATAAATTCCTAGGATTTGTCGTAAATTATTCACCTGTGGCTGTACTTGTCTTCATTCAGCTTGCTTCCCTTCAACGACTAGGGGCTCTGTACGCAAGAGCAATAATTGGACGAGTTGCCTTTTGGCGGGGCCACCTCCTGGCTGCCCCTCAGTCCTCCCTTGACAGGACATATTTGTGTTTTGGCAGTGGTGATGGCATCAAAGCGACCACGACAGCCCTCCACCTCCCACACGTGTGCGCGGCTCCCAAAGCGTGTCACCTCGTTTTGGCGTCTTCCACGAAAAGCATCGACCCGCGAAAGCGATGTAACAGCAATACTGGGTACCGCCTCCGATTGATTACCGAGGAACAGTGGGAAATTTCGCCTGCCAGGCTTCCATGGTGAGCCACACACTCCCAACCTTCGCTTTCCCAACTAGGTCTTGGGCCATCTCATTTAAAACAATATTTTGCTCTTACTACTTCTGTAAAAACGATTAACAGAACAAATTAAACTAGTGCTCTAATTTTCATGACCTCTGCTACAGTCAGTTAAGAACGCTACGTTTTTCTTGTCAATAAATCTCTGTGCATCCCCGTAAGTTGTACAGCAACCCTTTGTTGCTCATGAAAACGTTTATTGAGAAAAGAGGGGAAGGAAGTTGGGATAAATTGGAGAAATAAGTGGCCACCCTATTCTGCTAGGCTGCGGGCTGTGACTGCCGTCTTCTGCCGCAGAATCAGTGCTTCAGGTTCTTCGAACTGGCTGCAGCACAGCGCGCGCTCCAATGCTCATGAGAGGGGGTAGGAGGGGTGCGGAGCCGGGATTGGATGGACATATCCACATTAGCTGACTGGTGGTGTTGAGAGAGTTGCAGTATATACAGTATATACAGTTGAATGGGTGGCAGATGCGACTTGTGAGCATAGCTTGGAGTATGCGACATGCGTCTGCCTGCTTGAGGCCGCAGCGGCGAGAACATACCCGTTGTTCAGCCACCATTTTCTACCGGCGTGGGAGGAATGGCGCCCCCCCGCCATCGTGGTGCATTGCATTCCGAGGATGCGTAGTGTGGGTACTCTAGCGACTGCTTGGTCGTCGATAGATATTTCGGGGTCTGGTGTTGGTTGTAGCGGGTAGCCCCGCGCTTTACTTCTTTGTATTAGAAGGGCCGACTTGGCTGCGGCGCAGTGAAGTCCACATGTGCGGAGATATGCGGTGCGGTGAGCCTATGTTGGTCCAAATTGTAATATCGTCCGCATAGACTGCGTGGGACATATCTGGAATATTTAAGAGCAGTTCCGCCATAGCTATATTAAATAGCAGGGGGAGATGACTGACCTTGTAGTGTCCTTTGGGCGGGTGTGCTAAAGCGATCGGACAGAGGGGGCCGCTGCTTCTGGTGGCCGTGTGATCAGTTAGGAACCCGCGGACATAGTTGTAGGTGGACTGGCCGCAGCCTGTAGTTTGTAGTCGACTGAGAATGGCGGTGTGGGACATGTTGTCGAGCGCTCCTTTAATGTACAACGTCGATATGGTGCCTGGGTGTGCCTTGATGAGCTGATCGATGATATCCTCTTTAAGTTGTAGGTGAATATTTTGTGCTGATAGATGAGCCAAAGAACCGAACATGGTGAGTGCGAGTTGTTGTGTATTCTTCAGGTCAGCAGTTAGGCGGCGTGTGACAAGGTGCCCTAGTAGTTTGCCGGTGCATGGTGTTATCGAGATTGGGTGTAGGTTGTCCAGGTTAGCGGCCTTGTTTGGCTTGGGGAGTAGGCTGATGTCGGCATGGCGCCATTTGGTGGTAACGTGCGATTGGCTCAGTGGTGATTGTAATATTCTAGGCAGGAGTCGATGTGTTCTTCGTCGAGATTGCGAAGGGTGATGTGGTTGTGGCCCGGGCCGGTGTTGGGAGTGAAGCTGGATAGGGCCCGTAGAAGTTCGGTGTGTGTGAAAGGGGCGTCTAGGGCCTCCTTCGGCGTTCCCTTGCCTTTGCGAAGAGTCGGTTTCGTAGCGAGGCCAGTTGGCTGTCGGAGGGATGGGCGATTGTTTGGTTGGTGGCTGTTTTGGAGGTGGTGCTGCCCATGAGACTTCGTAAAATGTGCAATGTCCGTTTAGGCGTGAGCGCCCCGGGGAGTTGATCGCAAAAGGTGCGCCAGTTTCGTTTTTGTGGTTGCTTGGTATAATCTAGAGCGCTTTTGGTAAGTTCTGCTATGCAACGTTTTATATTGCGAGTATGTTTGTTTCGTCACCTGCAATTCGGCAGGATACGTCTCGCATTCCGGAAGTGGTCTAGGTGGGCCTCAACTGCGGAACTTCTGGAGTTATGTTGACACTTTTGGTGTGCTGAGACTGGGTTTCAAGGAGGCTCTGTGCCCATCGGTTCAGTTCATCCGCTGGTGTGACGCGTGGGAGGGGATCCTCGCGGAAAGCTTTCGAATCCGTTAATTTAGCTACCTCTACTTCGTGTCTGTGATGAGTAGCGGGAAGCGTTATCTGGATAGAGCGGTGGTCAGTTCCTAATTCATCCGGTAGAGGACTGCAGGTGAGGGTATTGGTATGACGCGCAAACGTTCGGTGCTGAATAGTGTCCGGCGTTACGCTTGTGCCTACGAGGGTGGGTTGCGTGAGGTCATTCTGCAGCGCAAAATGGTGTTTCGGCGAGGCCTGTAGAAGCGCTGTGTCCTTTTTAGTTCCTCGAGGGTAGCCCCAAGTGAAGTGTGGGGCATTGAAGTCGCCCAGTACAATGGAGGGATTGCAGCTGGCTTGCCAGGCTGTGGCATTCAATAATCTTTCCTTATCCGTGAGGGAGTGCGTTGGGGGTGGTATGTATTCAAAACGAAGATTTTCCGCTTTGTAAGTTCAATTAAAACGTGCTCCCTGGATTATGCAATTGCGATTGTTGTGCTGTGAGTGTGAGTACAACTAGGATGGCCGTACTGGAGTGGCGAGGGTTCGCGTATGTGTCGAAGCCTCTGAGGGTGGGGTAGGGCGTGTCTGTTTCCTGTAGAGCAATTATGTCCGCCGGTAGCGGACATATTGTACGAGTGCCGCCTTTTTGCCTTTGAAGGATCGGCAGTTCCACTCATATTTCGTGTGCGGGGGTTGGGTGCGTGGGTTATTGTCTATCTTGCAAACGGGTTTTCTTTGTTTGGGGTGGGTGGTAGAGGTTCATTATGCGTTCTAGATGTCCAATACGCTCATTGAAGGTGCGAATGAATGTTTCAGTAGCACCCGTGAGCATCTCTTGGCGAAATGAGCTGTGATGGTCATTCATTTTTTGTATCTGGGGGGAACGTAGTCGTTGAATCGTGCGTCGGAGATATCTTCTATTTCGGCTGCGTTCTGGTTGCAGAGGGGGCAGGAGGAGGTGGAGTGAAGCGTTCCGCTTTGAGAGCTTTAACGTGAGCCAGTAGTTGGGCGTTTTGTTTTTTGAGCGTCGATAGTATGGCGAGCAGGGCTGGGGGTGGAGTTGAGAGTCCCATTTCGAGAGCTGGTAGTAGGTTGCTGATTGGCTTAAGGGGCGTGAAAGGGTTGGTGGTTGAGCAGTAGGAGCGCGCGCCGCTATACATGGCTGGTGGCCTGCATGCTGGGCTTGCGTGCGGGGAGGTGCGGCAGGAAACGGCGTCGACAGTCCTTGCCGGCCGTGTCGCGCGGTATGAGGCAGAGCTGGCACTTCGGGTCGCACGAGGGGACTTGGTCGTGGGTTGGATAAACCGTAGTTCAGGCACTTTGGGGGGGGGGGGGGGGGGAGGGGGGGAAGGGGGTCAGAAGGGGGCACATGTCTGAGCGATGTCCAAGTTCACCACGCACGCAGCCAACTTGCACCCATCGGCGGAAAGGGCGGCAGCAAATTAACACACGGCCCACTTTCACGCAAAGAATTCCGTTCGGAAAATTGAGAGTGCTGACCTTGTTTTTCCCATTAAGAGGGCGTGAAGCGAAGTTTGTAAATTTCCGTAATGCTGCTCTATGAGGTTTTTCTCTCCGGAACCTGGGTCGAGGCCGTGAATTACCCCGCGGCCGCAACCAGGGGGGTGGCTTCATACACGCGGAGAAATCAAGTAGGTGGTTGTCGGGTCGCCGGCTTTCGATTTCGCTGAGCATGATTACGAGGGACGGATCGGTTGTGCTGGCGACGAGCACGTTCTGAACGGGTTAGGGGAGAAGAGTCACTTTTCTTGACACTTCTGGAAAGACGTGGTTGCATTTTTCCGCAAAGAGCGGGGTCAATAATTGGGTCGTCACGGAAGCTATATCGAGATGGAGTCCTTATCTGGGCCGGTAGACGATCGTGTAGTTGTTTTGGGGCAGGCGAGGAGGCGGCTCTTTAGTGGCGCAGCGCGGTGCCTAAATCGTCGGTCGCTGGACGGCGTCTTGTGACGACGGCGACGTGTTGTTGCCTGGCTTTTTGCTTCTTTTACGCAGTACGGTAATACAAGAGTTGGCGGAGCCGCGTGTACTCTCGTTCGAACAGTCGGCTTCCATTCTGTTGGCTTGCGGCGGCGAGGGTGGGGGCTTTAGGCTTATCGTGCGGCGAGCTGGTGCTGTTGTGACCAGTCGCGGTGGCTATAGTCGGTGACAGCTTAACTCTGCAGCGGCTTTTCAAGATCAAAGGAATTTTGTGATCATCCGCCACCAATGGCGCCTCACCGTTTCTGTGACGCCTGTGACGTACGTTTGAGAGAAGAACTAGTACTTCCAATATGGCGGCGTTCGCTTGCCGAGTGCTGCGGCGCCGTCCAGCGACAACAAGGGTGCCGAGAACCAAAAGCTCTGTGTGCGACTTGTGTTACGAATGTGCTGTAGTGCGTCAAGACGCTTATCGTCATCTGTCCCGTGCGTGTCTTGCCGCGTCGTGATTAGTACGTGAGGAATTGGTGGTGGCACTGGTGGGCTGTTATTATGCGGAACGTCGTCACCGAACTCGATCTGAGAACGTCGAAGCGTCGAATCTGCATCTGTTGCTGGTGTGATAGTGGAAACTCTGTCGGTCTAACGCAACCTCTGTGAAGAAATAATACGATTTGCTTTCGTCTAGGGCAGTAGCAGAAACAAAGTGGCAAGCGTTTTCGTTTGTTGATGTGAGTGTAGGCTGCGGCCGATGTTGAGCGCAGGCCTATGTGGTGTCCGTCTGGCCCGACGCGGATGTGCAAACGTGTGTGGCGTGTATTTTGGCCGGATGCGGGCGCTCGAGCAGCCTTGCACGTTATTAACACGATTGCCAAATCTTACAATGTAAGGTATCTTTCCTTACTGATTCGCGCACTGCTTTAGCTTGGCGGGGTACGAACGGAGCAGCGGTGTGGCGTTCTTTTTTTGTTTTTGCTTTTCCTGGCGTAAACAGGTATGATTAAGGCATTATTGCAGAGACTCGCGAAGAAGTAAACATTCGTGCACAATTATCCGAGACGGGCTAGCTTTAAGAAAATCAGTATGAACCTTCTTTCCTGCGGGAGACGGGTTCCTATGGCGTTATGTTTATGCCACTGGGCATATTATCGCACATACAAAAGTATTAACGAGTGCGAGTATTGTTGAAGTAATCAAATGTGGTGGCGTTTTGTTTTTTGACTGTCATTGGTTGGTCGTAATCATCAGTAGCATTTTTAAAAGTTATAAGAAGGGTAAATAAACATCGAAACTGTATGATTGCTGGATTTTGAACCACGCCGTTGAAGAAAGCCGGAAGTGTGTGGCCCCGCGACATGAACACGTATTTTTAGATGCGGAGCATCTTATGGTTGGGGCTATGTCCCTCCCTTCGCCGTGCGGCGTCCACACCCCCACTGCGCATGCCTGGCCAAGCACCGCTGATGATGATTGTGGGAGGATGCCCCTAGCGACTGGCCTAAAAAAGAATCCATCATGAGATAGCTTCGCGTTCAACCACCGTCGTCACCTTCCCGTACGGGAACCCTGCGTACCACACCCCCACTGCGCATGCCTGGCCAGGCACCACTGATGATGATTGTGGGAGGATGCCCCTAGGGACTGGCCAACCACAGAATACATCACGAGATAGCTTCGCGTTCAACCACCGTCATCATCTTCCCGTAGGGGAACCCTGCGTACCACACCCCCACTGCGCATGCCTGGCCAGGCACCGCTGATGTTGATTGTGGGAGGATGCCCCTAGGGACTGGCCTACCAAAGAATCCATCACGAGATAGCTTCGCGTTCAACCACCGTCGTCATCTTCCCGTACGGGAACCCTGAGTAGTATGCGAGGCATTCCTCCACTCCTCTCCGACGCTCCTCTCTTCCCCGGCATTCCTCCTCTCCTCTCCGAAGCTCCTCTCCTCTTCGGGATTGCGCAACGAATCGAAACACCTGCGGTAGCCGCTGCATACTCCGCTGGCGGCACCCCTGTAGCTCCGCGGTATGAATGACTCATTCCGGTCCCCTTGTTCTCCTCCCGCAACGCCGCGGTGAGTCAGCGTCAACGCCAGTGTCAGCGCCGCGGACAGCACCGCGGAGACGAGGGCTCGAGCCGCTGCCACGAAACGGCAGCGGCGACAGGCTGATCCCGAACTTCTGGCTCACTAAGCCGAAAGGAAACGTCAACGCCGCGAAGAAGTTGCTACTGATGCAACGAGGGCTCGCGCAGCTGAACTAATGGGAACTTGAGTCGACCCCATGGCTGCTTCGCATACTACTCAGGGCTCCCCTGCGGGAAGATGGTGAATTTTTTTTATACATTGCTAAAAATACACATGTGCGCAGCTTTTTATTATGCGTGCTAAGCTTATGGTGCGTATGTTCCCATCGCTACACAAAGTGGCATTTCTCAGAAGTGTCGTGCGCTGTTAAAGTTGTTTTGGAATAGCTGAATGCGTTTCGTAGGAATGACCAACAGTTTATCTTCCCTTTATCTCCATGCAAGGTTTGTGGGGTATAAAAATTGTATATTGCAGCTGTGTTTCATAGTGATGGCTGTAGATTAATGATTGCATTCTGGTGCTTGTGCAGTATAAGTTTCAACAAAGGGGTAACGTAGTGTATTGTCAGACATCCAGGTTTGCAGTGTCTCTGTCACGATAGACAGTTGTTATTTTACAGAGTGACGGACGCGTTTGAGTGTCTTCCCATGGAGCATACTTTAATTTAGATTCAACACCGCTTCCCACTTTTAGATGTTTTTATTGTTTCAACAACTACGACAAGAGTTAAAGAGCCTTCTAACAGTGACTGAAGGTGGTTCAGGTTGAAGAGCTGCAGTAATAATTGCAAAAACATTTGTATTAGGTAGAAATGGGTTATGTCACCCCTTCAGAATGCTATGTTCATACTTTTCAAGCATTCAGTGTTTCTTCTGGTTATACAGCTGCAAGAAGAATAGAAAACAGCGATGCGGCATATCAAAATGGTTTTACTTCAGGCCTCCAGAGTGTCATGTCGCTGCTTTTTGAGCACACTGTGGCTTCTGGCTGTACAGACGCAGTAAAAATTGGGAAAACTTGCTCAGCAGGTCGCAATGGTGTTACGTCACTTCTTCAAGATTCTATGTAACTCCTTCGCAAGGTTGAACTGTTGCTTCTGACTAGAAAGCTCTGATAAGAAGTGAAAGCTCTAATAAAATACGTTGGAATGTGTTTATAACAGGCCTTCGAGCTGTGATGTCGCTGCTTTTTATGCACACATTTTAGCTTCTGGCGATGAAGTTGCGGTGAGAGTTGAAGACACATAGTACGTTAGAATAAATTCATGACACCATCACGCTGTGAAGTCGCTGCTTCTCATGCTCACACTGTTGCTTTTGGCTTTAAAGCTGCATTAGGCATTGAAAACACTGCTGCAGCAAATCAAAATGGATTCAACGTCAGACTTTCGGGGTGCCACTTTGCTGCTGCTGGCTGGAAAGTGTGGTAAGAATGGAAAATGCTTGTGCAGCAGCCCATGACACCTTGACAAGAGGCAGTGAGAATGAAATATTTCTTCTCCCTGTTCCAGTTCGGTGCTCTCATTGGTTGCAGAAGTGGACAAAATGGAGATCTTGCACGGAGATGTTGGACGGAGATGTAGAATGCTTGCAAAGAGATGTTGGCACATTTTTAAATAAGTCACTTAGATCTCATGTTCATGCTCATATTATTGGGCCGGCCGAGTGTAGTTGTCTAAATAGCTGAAGTAAGAGTTGACTGCACTTGTATAGCCGTTCGTCACTGTTTGGTGTACATAGGGGAAGATTAATGGCTTTGGGAAGATTATCAGAAATGAAAATGCTTCCACAAAAGCTTGACATGGCAGCAAAGGAACTACATGTTGAACCGAATATTTTCTTTGTGTATGCAATTTGAAAGCCTCATCAGCAATAAAAATATCTTCACGGTAGGCTGCTGCCTATCAGTGTAAAGCCAATGAAAGTTTGATTTAGCACAACTTGGAAAGTTGAACTTCCGAAGGATGCCTTCGTAGGTCACTATTCATTTTTTTGATAAAAGCTCGCAACAGTGATTTTTTAGGCGACTGCTAGTGATTAAGAGTGTTTTTCTGTCAATTTTCACCGCCAATCATGGTTCTCTGACTAATCATTCCACTGTAAACTTCGGGGTGGTGATATGGCACTAAAGAAACGGCGGCCGCTGGTTTATTACATTGCCGGGAAACACCTCGGGAATCGTCGCCTGGATTGAAAGCATGACACCGCATGCCGTCAATCCAACCAACTGAGGTATTGCCACTCGCGTGTCTCGTGAAGTTGCAATGATTAGACTTGTAACGTTTCACATCTCGCAATTCTCTGTTTGCGTCATACGGTGTTGTCTCGTTTAAGCGGAATAAAGTAACGCTTGTTTCTTCGCACCTACAGCTGATTTTGCAAGGCAGGACACCTTATGCAGCATCGCAACCTCCACCGTTAGCATACGTCGCCGCGATAGGTGTTTGCAGGGTGTCACTACGTTCCAAACGGTCGCATAAAACAATACATGGCCCGTTGATATCGCTGCCGATTTCTGAAAGGCAGCGGTGAATTTTCGCCACGGGTTTCCTTTTCACCCTGAGCTTGCGCAGTTCGTGCACTGCATCCAGCCATTGCGGCGACGAACCACCCCTTCCTTTCACCATGAGTGCACACGCAAAGTGAAGAAATAGTGGCACTGCGACGAGCCCTTATGTTGATTATGTTTCTCCAAGCAGACGACGGGTAAGCGACGTGCAGCTATCAAAATTCGAACTATTCAGACCCAAAAATCGTGTGCGCGTTGTTTATATGTTTATTTCTGTTGTCTAACAGTAAACCAAACACAGATAGCCTTGATTTAAATATAAAACACACCGGAAATAGTTTGTACCAAGAATAACCTTTCTTTCAGTGAGTAATTTTTTTCTCCTGAACCAGTTTTCAATGAGGACGACTTTTTTTTTTCCTGTGAAAATCATTAATTCTTGATAAGGAATATATAAACGACTTCATAATCAGATGGTTGTACTGTCAGCCGCTCATATTAGTAATCATGGGAATAAACAGCTGCGATATAACGAACTATTTTTTCTAACCGCGGAGAGTCACGTGGCGGCCACACAACACTTGTGGGCGGAGCTCCTCTTGCACTCTTACCCTGTCATCAACTATACTCCTACAACGTAGGTCGAACGGAACCGGCGTGGTGGCCAAGTTGTCGAGGCAGACAAAAGGTGTGGGGTAGGCCTGTTGTGTGTCACCCTGGTATCACATGGTGCCTGATGATGTTAAACATTCGCTAGTGGTGGTATTTTTGGCAAATGTAGCGTACATCCATCTGCCGATGCTGACAGTGCCGGATTAGAAAACTTTGGGGCCCGGGGCTACTGTGTTTTTGGGGCCCTAATTATGATGATGACAATGACGATAATGATTTCGCTGTATTATCCATGTTTTGCTCTATGATCAAGGATAAAGTGTGCATAATTTTACAGTTTCTGGAAACTAAATGTTTGGCTTGATGTGTGGTATTATATAACTGATTTTATCGGGCGTAAATGTTACTATCGTTTTATTGCCGGCCCATCATAAATTCACAATTAATCGAAGTGCCGCGTCAGCCTGCCCACGCAATAGTACAGAAAAGTCTTACAAGAAACACTTGTTATTAGGCCTGTGTCAGGAGTCAAGGTGCGAAGACGGCGGGGACGACGACGAAGAAGGGATAAGAAGCGAGAAATTTCTGGAAGCTGGTGGAGAAAGAGGAGAGGAAAAAGGAGAAGGAAGACGACGAGCGGGTGGACGAGGAGATCGTGGTTCGAGGCGACCGAAGGAGGCGGGACCCGAGGTCTGGGAACCCGCAAGGCACCAGCGGCACTGCCCCGTTGGCCTCCTCAAGCATTTGACGCGGGTGCTCCTGGGCAACGGCGGCTCCGCTCCGCTGGCTTCAGCACCGGCTTGCACGGGCACGCACGCACCAGTGGCTTCGCCCCACTGGCCCCGTCACCATCTTCACGGCGCTGCGCTCAGGGAGCCACCTTAGCGACGACTGATGCCCCGCTACCCCAACGATCCAGTGCAACGCAACGACAGAATGTGCGGTAGGGAAATGGCGTTTAGGAAACTATAGGGACCAATAGATATGCGAGAGGACACTATTCTAGTTCACGAACTGAAAGCCATTTGGGTTCTTTTTTGCATGTACTGTATTTCTAGCACTTTTATTGTATATTTCTCTTACATTCTTCTTCCTTAAAGTCTTATCTTAACTTGATCCCTTTGGGTCCGGAGTCCATTCTTTTACCGACGTGACGCGTGACAGCCTGTAAGGTTCTAGTTTAAGAGGCATAAAAATCTACAGGACGTATGCATTATCGGAAGTTGTAACTAGCAAAGTTTTTTCCCGGAATTGCGGCGTCGATCAAGAACCCAATCGCCCGGCTCTGGCTGATTTGGCAGGGAGCTCAGCATGGAGACGGTGTTGAAATTTTGGAGATTGTGGCTGCAGTGACGAACTTGAGATGGTGTTATCATGAAGGGAAGTAAATAATGTATTTAGAACTAATATGTTAACAAAGCTGAGTACATGAGTAATGAAAAAAAAACAAAACTTCAAAAGTGCAGTTAGACTCCAGCTTCAAGTGCGTGGAGACCCCTTGAGCGCCCCAAACTACAACTCTCCTCACTCTAATGCTCCGAGTGCACACAAACCAGTCGAGCGACGACGGCCGGGACTCCTTTCCCGTCGCAAGATCCGTCAAATTTCCCGAGCTCTATCTTTAACTTCCGATTCCATCCACAATCTGCCACTCGATTAGGGGCTTATAAATTCCAAGCCTAGCATGAACGGTCGCGACCCCAACACTCACGGGAAGCTGTCTCGCTGCAACGATCAGCCAAGACCCTTCTCTATGGCAAAACCTCGGCATTTCGTTGTCTCAACAATGCCGCTCCAGTTTTCCACCGGCATACATAAGAGGGCTCAAATTCCGCGCAGGCAACTGCCACTCACAGACTTGTGTCAAACAATTAGCCGCCACGGCTTACGGGACAAAATCCTGTACGTTACCCGTGGGAGGGGGGGGGGGGGGCAGGTGTTGAATGGAGATGTGCCGCGCAACGCAACCTTCGTATCGCAGCACGATTAACAGGAAAACGATAAGCATAAAAATGTCGCTTTTGTTGCTGGGGAGCGGTTCACTTTGTGTGTGTGTATGTGGATGGCCGTCGAGCTTTCAGCGGCGATGAACTTCTGTTGCGCCGCTGTGATGGTCTTGCTACTAGGCAAGCCGTTACATGTTAACGGGTCCCCTTTGGGTTTGAAAGCGACAGATCAGTACGAGAAATGGCATCAGGCAACAGTTTAATAGGGATAGAATGCCCTTCTCACCCCCGCGCTGCTGCTTCCGTCGGTGCCGCACAACAGTTGATTGTAGGATTTAACGCGCCGACACAATGCAGGTGATGAGGCGCGCCGTAGTGTGAATAATTTTGGCCTTCAGGGGATCTTTAACGTGCGCCGAAATCTCGCGCACACGGGCGTTTTTGCTTTTCGCCTCCGTCAGCAAAGCGACTGCCGTTGCCGGGAATCGATCTCTCGTCCTCGTGCTCAGCAACACGGCGCCTTAGCCACTGAGCCACCGCGGCGGGTCGCAGAACAGTTACAGCAGTGAGTAGTTTGTTGTGGATCGACCGGGTCGTCGTTGGTTCGTCACTGCCATCACTGCCATTGGAAACAAGCTGAAGCAGCTCGTCTGGATTCGGGCTCTACGACGGAAGGGAGTCTTGATCGACCTCTCGCTTTCGAATTTTCAACAGGTCTGCCCGTCCACTATTTTCCCCGCGCTCTTTTCGGTGTTCCTCTTCTCCTTCCGCCGTGCCCAAGCGGGACCAGATCGGCGGGCCGCCCTTTGTTCCGCGCCCTCTGCCGGGCCAAGGAGAAAAGCGCCCACGGCGACGAACAGCTTACCGTCCCCGAGTCGCGGCGGAGGCCTGTTTCCAAGACGGGATGGAAAGGGCCGCACGCAGGATGCGCTTTCAGGTGGACGCAGCTTTCGTCTTCCCGAAAGGAATCCGGCGTTGTTCTTGCTTCATCTGGCGTCCACGCCTGAGCTCTTCACAACGCCTAGGCCTGCTGATTCCCCAGCTCGAAGGGAGCCGCTACGGACGTTCTCACTGCTTCTCATGTGTCGCGCTGGACACACTATTCCACTCCCTCTGTGAGTGTCCGCGCGACCCCTTCCCCCCTTCCCCCTCCCCCTCTCACTGGGAGGAGGCTCTGGGGAGTTCTGACCTCGCAACGCAAGAAGCCGTCACGGACAGAGCCCTGGACGTCGCGGGGGCGCTTTGGCCTCCGCCACCCCCCTACCCTGAACCCTATGCAATATAAAGTGCCTCTACTACTACTACTACTGTCCGGCAGCCTCTGCGTCCACACGGAGTGGGGCCTCGAGATGACGTTACGAATGTAGTCGCGCGGACGTGTAGCTTCCGTCATGCTTGTTTCTCATACAGCCTGCAGAGGCTACACCACAGAGGCGCCGGTTGAAGCCCAAAGACCTCTCAAGTGGCCTACACAACCTTTGAACATTTAAACAACCGTACGTTTACCATTGCCGCAGCTGTAAGTGCACCTGCGGCAATGGTAATGGCATACAATGTATGCCAATACCATTGTACCCTTACCATTGTATGCCATACAATTGTAATGGCATACAGAAATGCACAGATTTTGCGCAGATCAAGAAGCGAACGACAACCAGAAATCTTCGAGGCGTTTCGCATTGCGAAGAAGGCGACGCATGTGTCAGCACCCTTACCGTGGCTTTGTCAAAAGAGAAGTATGGTTCCTGGATCGCAGTTTAAAGTGCACACGGGCAAAATGAATGGTGATTCTGTTTTCCTCTGTTGTTTCGGGGTTTTCTTGTCCTTCTTTGGGCGCCTGTGCCGACGTGGTAGCGTATGTGCGTGTCTAGTGAACTTCCGCAATAAACTTCATTATCAAGCTATATACACTCAAATTTCTGCAGATACTGTGTACGCACACATCTGAGTTCACAAGTCAGTGCTTAAGTTGTGAATAATTACATTTAACGTCCCTCACGGTCAAGCAGTTTACAATGTTCTTCAGAAATTATTTCATTATTCGCATGCCCGACCTTTTCTTATACCGATACGGGCACGCACCGAAACGTCCGCGCACTTGGAGGTTCGTGTACCGAAAAGACTACTGAAACCTGCGCCGAATACCGGAGCCGAGATCGGGACCCTTTTTATGTGGCTTATTGGCCCCGTCAAGCTGTGCACCCGCGACTTTTGATCCGAGGCGTCTTCTCGGAAACCTCACCCGCCTTAGCGGTGGCTACTGCGTTGCGCTGCTGAGCACGAGGTCCTGGGTTCGATGCCCGGCCGCTTTTCTCATGGAGGCGAAAAAGTGTACGAGATTTAGGCGCATGGCAAAGATCCCTGCAGGTGGTCAAAATTAATCCGGAGCCCTCCAATACGGCGCACCTCATCGCCGGCGTTGCGTCGCCGCGTTAAACCCTACAATCAATCAGAATCAAATCAAATCAAATTCTCAGAAACCTCGGGAAAACAAGGAGGAGAAGGAGGAATAACTTAATTCAATTGAAATGGACTCGAAGGTTGCCAACCATAACGTGGGGGGCCCCCCGCTCCTCCCGACCTGTCACGAGTCAGCTTCGGTGTGAAGATTTGGTTGAAGCTTGCAACCTTCAACATTCGATGCGGGCCGCAAGCACACTCAGGACTTTTTTCATTTGGTCGAGCGGGGCCCCTTACAGCTGGGGGCCCGGGCTACAGGCCCCTAGCCGCCCCCCCCCCCCCTCCTTAAACCGGCCCTGGATGCAGAGTCGGAAGGCGACAGCCGGAACGAAGCGCGTTCTTCTGTGTCAGCCTTCTGGTGGCACCGATCCGAGCAATCTCTGGAACAACAAAAACTGTGCCGTTGCGCTTCATCGACCATAAGACTACCATTGTATGAATGTCCCCATTACTTCATCTGCCCTCTTGCACGTTCGTCATGCTCTCAGAAATCACCACTCTTGTGTTTCTCGTGTTCTCCTCCCGGTGTCTTCAGCTTCGTTTGTGAAGCGTTAACGATAAACGAAAGCTTGAACTTTTCGTTGCTGTATTCGCGCTGCACAAGAGATTGGAAAGAAAGGGCGCTACTCACTCGCGGTCCAAGGCCAGGCATTCCACACCCGGCTCCAAAGACACCACGTTCGCCGTTCGCTTGTCCTCCCTGCAAGATGCCGACAATTCGTATTTTTCTTAACCTAAATAACATCAAACGCGCATTTCGGAGTATTTACCATGACTTCATTTTGATTTCAGCGAGTCCGTTACTTGTCGCGAACAATAGACAGTATCATCTCCTTATATAGGTGACTCCAGTAACAAAGCCTTACGGTAGGGAACTTGACAACGCACCCTTTACGACTACCTGTCTAGGAAAACATCATTACAGTGGCCCGTTATCCCATGGGCTCCACCAACTGGCTGGATTTCTGTAAATATTATGCCGCAACTGGGTACAATCATAAGCCATTCAATTTTACTGAACGGACTAAAGCCTGACGTTTGGCTAGTTGGGTACACTTTATTGACACTAACGACGGCGCGAAGACGGGAACGGAAGAAGCGACAAAGAAGGGCGCTGACAAACAACTGGAGAACGATTTAATACCAGGGAATTAATACACGGAAAACGACGGCTCTTTTTTGAGGAATTCGGCCCCTGATCTCGTTTGCTGCCGCTTAGCTAAAAATCGCACTCTATGGAAGCAATGCTTTGATAGCCCCGTCACGGTCTCTCCCAGTTTTGGTCGTTTCTGCCGCTCCATATTTGGTTTGCGTATATCACCCTGCCTTAGTGTCAGACAGATTACACTCGGTTGCAACGATCTATGCATGCTTTTGCTATGAATCGGCAGTGATTCAGCCGTTCATGTTGCACAAATGTCGTTTTCACGACATGTCAGCGGCGCGGCTTTCTCCGACAGGAGGGGCTGGTATCTGTCGCGCCGTTGTGACAATTCCAAACCAGCAGTCCAAGGACCCTCCAGTGCATGCGGGCCTGCTCGATGCACTGTGCGCAGTATCTGGTTCTCCATCAGTGTAAAAGGAAGAAATGACTTTAGGAACTCGTGTAGTTCAAGTCATCCCAACAGTGTCACGTTCTATAGTACACTACTAAAGCAGGGATTGAGTACAGCCTTTGTCAAAATTTTGTAGGTCAATTCTAAGCGTTCTGGACTACAAACAATGATGAGAGTAAAATTGCAGCTTGCTGGGCCAGTTGGTACTTATCGACGGATGAAAAAAAACAGCGAAAAAGGACGCAAAGCACGAGGAGAGACAAGACAACACAACGCTTGACAAGCAACTGAAATTTATTAGCAGAAAACTCACACACCCTGTGAACAACCAAACCAGGCATGCGCCGACACGTACGCGTGAAAAAATGAAAATGCTGTTGTTCACTTAAAAACCTCTGCATTCGTATCAACACCGCTCAAGTTTGAAGGAAGCCGATTTCTTTATCGCTGCGCGTAAAAGGCGGTGTGCTAATGCATCTTCTTGAACTGCACTGTTTTAAAACAGGACAAGGAAAGAGCACACAGGACGAGACGAAGCGCGAACTAACAACTGAGTTATTTTTCACAACACACACAGTTATACATGAAACGACGCTGGTCCGAATCAGCGATATAAATTGATAACAAGATGATATCTACCCGTCAAAAACACCCTCTCGTCTCAGCGCCTCTGCGCAGGTGTAAGGAATTCCACTTTGCTATCTGTGAGAGAGACTGATGGCATGCTTATGCAATCTGCTGTTTTATTGATAGCGAAGGCTTCAAGAATCTCTCTTTCAATCTTCTCTCTGCCTCGGCCGATGACACTTGTCTTGGTGAAGTCTGGAATGATGGGACATTGGCGGAAATGATGGCAGTGATCGGCGAGACTCCCCGGGTTGGTAATCTGCTGGCAGTTATTCCTATCCTCTCTGAGACTCGTGTTGACGCAGCGGCCCGACTGTCCAACGTAGCACTTTCCGCATGGCAATGGTAGACGATAAAGGACATCTTTTTTGCATTCAACAAACTTGTACTCGTGGTTGATGGGGCAGGCGTCTCGAGGTTTCTGCGCATTGTTGACCTTCTTGTTGTCTCTATTAGGCAGTCGTTCAAAGATCTTCCAGTTTGGCCGATGTAGGACTTTCCACAGGTGAAGGGGATTTTGTAAACCACCCCTACAGCGCAATCAACGAACGGCTTCTCCTGTCGTTTTTTGCAGGCCCTCCTTTTGCTAGTAGTACCAATGCGAGAGAAAAGTTGGCCGAGCTTACTCGGAGCAGAATAAACGACAGGGACACCGTATCTCGTCGGAACCTTTTTTAGGTTATGCGTCACCTTGTCTAGGTACGGAACCACTTAAGGTCGCTTGTCATTTCTTAGCTGGGCATTCATCTTTGGCTTACTACCCTTCACTTTTTGAAGGAGGGTTTCCGCCACTGCATTCACGACAGACAGAGGGAAGCGAGCTGACAAAAGTAGCTTCACCTGATGATCAAAACTTGACATGTGCACCCAATGCAAAACGTGTGCGCACGATTTTCTCAAGGCAGATTCTAGGCAGAGACTGGCCATGGCCGGCTTAACTAACTTAGAGTGTGCCGAGTCCTACGGTAGCAGTTCTTTTGGAGACCGAGGTGAAAAGGACCAACACACATGCCCCTGCAACACCTGAATATTGAGGTCTAAGAACTGGATTTCATGATCATGCGCCAACTCATGAGTAAAAGTCAGGCCTTTTTCAAAGCGCTTAAAATGGTGTAAAACACATTTCACCACGCAAGGTTGCGTCACAGAACTCTGTTTGCTGAAAACAATTAAAAAATTATCTATATATATAAAAATCTTCTACACTAAAAGAGGACTAAAAACACGCACCAATGCCTGGTCTATCTGTGCTAAGAATATATTACACAGGATAGGGGCGAGGCACGAACCAATACAAATACCCTTTTTCTGCACATACATGCTCTTGTCAACTGATATTTTTTTGCAAAAACTCATATTTTTACAAAGAAATAATAAGGGTACGGGGAGAAAAGGTACAAATAAGTACCTGACTGGGTCCCTGCTCTCTTTGAGACAACAGCAGCAGCACAGTTACAAGACGAGAAAAGAAAAATTCAGTAGAACTAGTAATCGAGCAAACAAAAAAACAACAAATTTTCAAGCACTCTCAGCACTTCGCGTAACAGTGTGAGCATAACACAAGATATCATCACACAAGAACATATATGTAAACTTACAAAGAACCGAAATTCTGAGGAATTATTTATACAAAAAGAAAGTTCATATACAACACAGGCTGCCGTTAGCTAGATTTACTTATAAACTAAGTCAAAATAGAGATTTTGCAAAACAGTATTCTCGTAATATTCGTTTAAAGGAATTTGGAGGACATGTTTCGATAATCTCACCGATATCTGCATTGTCATTTAGGAAGTTAGGAATGAGATAGCGCATGGTCTTCAAGACAGTTTGTTCCAATACGGGGTAACCTGTAGTTTTTTTTTTCTGAATTGAAAACTATCATTCATTGAGAGATATGTTTGCTGAAATTCATGCCGATTTGTGCGCATTTCTTTGTAGACATATAGGGCTAAGTTGTACATATGTAGCTGTTGTATATTCAGTATTTCATGTGATCCTCTGAACTGTCTGGTACTGTATAGGGAATCTAGATTTTCCAGAGCCCGAATAGCTTTTTTTCTGCGTTATAGTTAGCTTTAAAATATTAGAACGATTTGTTAAGCCCAAGACTAAAAGGCAGTAATTTAATTGCGATTGGAACATTGCGTAATACAAAGTTCGTGTGAAACACTTGGGAATTTTATCACGAAGTTTCAATAGTACGCCAGTAACCTTAGATAACTTCAGTAATAGTTGATTGGTATGCTCGTTCCACGTAAAAAAATCATCAAAATATACGCCTAGAAATTTGACAGTGTTGACAGATGTAATACCTTCATTTGAAAAATAGAGTTCAAACGTCTTATCTAAAGGAGCGTTTCTAGCTCTGAAAATTGCGTACTTGGTTTCTTTTGTGTTTAGCTCCAGCTCATTTGTCAATAGCCAAGCGGAGAGTTCCTTAAGCCAATCGTTCGCTACTACTTAAAATCTCCCATGTTATCCCCAGTAAAAACACGTTAGTGTCATCTGCATATAGTGCAATATCTTGTGTTTGCGATATATTGCATATGTCATTAATATATTAGAAAAAAAGCAGAGGTCCTAAAATGGAACTTTGTGGGACACCTTTCGTAATATTTTGATATTGTGGTGCATATCCACCGAGCAGTACATGCTGTTTACGATTATTGAGATAACTTTCAATAAGCCTCTGCGCATTTCCCCTTATTCCATACCTGTCTAGCTCTTTCAATAATATACGGTGATTTATTGAATGAAATGTCTTTTTTATCTGAAGGAATATTACAATTGTGTAAAGCTTTTTCTCTTCGTTGTTTTCAATAAGCTTTTCCTTGGTTGTAAGTAGGGCCAGTTCCGTAGACTTTCCCTTTACAAGGCCGAATTGTTTTGGTGTAATTATTTTGAAGCGGTAAGCTCATATGAATGTCCTGTTAAGATACGCCTCTAACAAGGTTTTTTTTTTAAGTTTTCAACCGTCGTAATTCCCGTTCGTAATTCCCTTTCAAAATAGTATCGGCATGGCGATTGACCAGTTTTTAACCTTGTTAGAGGCGCATCTTAAGAGCACATTCATATCAGTTGACAAGAGCATGTATGTGCAGAAAAAGGGTATTTGTATTGGTTCGTGCCTCGCCCCTATCCTGTGTAATATATTCTTAGCACAGATAGACCAGGCATTGGTGCGTGTTTTTAGTCCTCTTTTAGTGTAGAAGATTTTTATATATATAGATAATTTTTTAATTGTTTTCAGCAAACAGAGTTCTGTGACGCAACCTTGCGTGGTGAAATGTGTTTTACACCATTTTAAGCGCTTTGAAAAAGGCCTGACTTTTACTCATGAGTTGGCGCATGATCATGAAATCCAGTTCTTAGACCTGAATATTCAGGTGTTGCAGGGGCATGTGTGTTGGTCCTTTTCACCTCGGTCTCCAAAAGAACTGCTACCGTAGGACTCGGCACACTCTAAGTTAGTTAAGCCGGCCATGGCCAGTCTCTGCCTAGAATCTGCCTTGAGAAAATCGTGCGCACACATGATGCATTCAAGTTTTGAACATCAGGTGAAGCGACTTTTGTCAGCTGGCTTCCCTGTGTCGGTCGTGAATGCAGTGGCGGAAACCCTCCTTCAAAAAGTGAAGGGCAGTGGGCCAAGGACGAATGCGCCGCTAAGAAATCACAAGTGACCTGGAGTGGTTCCGTACCTACACAAGGTGTCGCATAACCTAAAAAAGTGATGATTATTCCCTTTTTTCGCATAAGACGAGATACAGTGTCCCTGTCGTTTTTTCTGCCCCGAGTAAGCTTCGCCAACTTTGCTCTCGGATTGCTACTAGTAGCAAAAAGAGGGCCTCGAAAAACGACATGAGAAGCCGTTCTTTGATTGCGGTGTAGGGGTGGTTTACGCAATCCCCCTCACCTGTGGAAAGTCCTACATCGGCCAAACTGGGAGATCTTTGAACGACCGCCTAAGGGAGCATGCGGAAAATTTGAAGTCTAATAATGGCGAACATTTGACAGCGCATTGTGATTAGCGCACACAATGTGAGCCACGATTTTCTGAGACAAAGATACTGGGAAAGAGCATATATCACAAGGTCCGAGAATTGCTCGAGGCGCATCGTATCAGATTGAAGGGAAGTGATTACGTTAGCGACACTTCGGTGGTATTGTTCAAAGCTGAGGAGCGGTTTTTAGATAAATTCTTGCGGTGACGCTGTGGGCATCTCTATTGCGCATGTCGGGGTGTGTGCATAAATGTACGTTGCGGTCGTTGCTATTACACTGTTGGAAGTTTAGCGCCTGCGCGTGTCTTCTTTCTTGTGTCTTGGGCATTTGCGGGACACAGTATGTTTGTAGACCTCCACTAACACACCCAGGAACACGTTCTCTTGAATATCCTCGAGTACAGACTTCAACCTTGCAAGGTGTTCATCGCAAGTCCGGGGGAATACCACAACGTCGTTAAGCTACATGAGGCAGATGTGCGAGTTGAGGCGAGCTAGCACAGTTTCCATGACTCTTTGAACGGGTGCCGTGCACAGCCCAAATGGCATCACCTTGAACTCGTATAGACCGTCTGGGTTTATAAATGCAGTCTTTTCTCGGTCTCTCTCGTCCACTTCAATTTGCCAGTAGCCGATCTTCAGACCAATCGATGAGAAGTACTTCGCGTGGCAGAGGTGGTCGAGGGCATCGTCGATTCGTAGCAGGGGGTACACGACTTTTTTGGTGATTTTGTTCAGTCTCCGGTAGTCAAAGCAGAACGTTAAAGTGCCGTCTTTTTTCTTGACGAGTACGACCAGTGCAGCCCACGGACGTTTCGATGGCTGTATTATGTCGTCGCTGAGCATGTCGTTTACTTGAGTCCAGATGGCTTCGCGCTCGTGTGAAGAGACGCGTTGCGGTGACGGTCGGGTAGGTCGGGATCCGTCGTCGCTTATTATTCGGTGCTTCGTCAGAGGTGTCTGACGTAACTTTGAGTTCGGCGAAAAACACTCGCTGTAGCGATGAAGCAAAGCCAATACCTTTTTCCTTTATTCTTGCGGTATCGCCGGATTCACGTCGAAAGGGTGTGGAAACTTGAAGGTTTCTTCGGGTGCGCGTTCAATGTCGGCGACTGCGATCACGTGACTTGCTTGTTGCGTTTCTTCGAGGAACGCAATTGCAGCTCCCTTGTTTAAATGCTGGTACTCCTCGGTGACATTGGTGACCAAAACTTGACATTGGCGTTGCTTAAAGCGCACAATGTCTCTTGCGACGGAGACACCGCGGCCGAAGAGCAACCTTTGGTCACTCTCCACGATAGCGTCGACGTCAGGAACAGCATCTTCACAGTACACGGTGATCGTCAAGCTTGCGCGGGTTGGCAGGGTGACATGATCATTGGCGATCCTTACAGCACCACGGTGTTCGGGGTTCGGTTGCGACGTCATGTAGTGATGGGATGAAAATTTACGGACTTGGCCTGTAGATAAATTATTGCACCGTTGTCTGTCAAAATGTTCATTCGGAGAATTAATTCGCCGGGGCAGTTAGGCAAGATAACGAACGCGGCAGGGTACGTGGTTCCGTCTATGGTGACGCGCAATGTGCACGTTCCACTTGGCGTCACGAGGTGGCCGCCTGCTGTGCGTATGTGCGGACCGTCCCATCTGGTCATACCTTTCTTTAGCTTAGACGCAAATGGTCCGCTCATTATTGAGTAGTCGGCTCCCGTGTCTACGAGGGCGAGTAGATCAAAGCCGTCGATGGACACCTTAACGTCGGATGCCGCCTTCCTCGAGTACCGGGTGCGTCAGGGCGTCGTCTCTCGGCTTGTGCGTGTTGACGGCCGTGCACTGCGTCGTCGTCGTCTTCTCAGCGGCAGTCTCGGCCATGTCGGGTACGCCTCGCGCGGTGTAGCTGTCGTAGTGTTCGGGAATCTCATCAGGGTTAGGTCGGTTCGTCGGGATGTGGGCATCTCGTGAATCACTGTCTTCTGTGCGTCCTTGCGTCCTTGGAGGGTTTCCGGTTTTTTGCCGTAGAGCAACTTCACCTCCAGAAGTTGCTGCTTTTATTTTCTCCCGCGTGGGCTGGGGGACATTCCCCGTGCGAAGTCAGCATTGCTACGGCGGTTCGGCGATTGGTAGGGGTAGGGCGATGGCGTAGGGTTAAAACGGGCTGGGCCACGGCTTGTTTCAGAAAGATACTCGTCGATCTCACGTGGTCGTTGTCCAGGGAGAGGGCGAGGCGCGTCGACGGAGCAACCACGCAGTCCGAGTCTCTTGTATAGGCAGCGACGGTAGATGTGGTCGGCCTCTCCGCAGTGGTAACAAAGCGGGCGATTATCGGGAGTTTGCCACACCTCGGTCTTGGCGCCTGGTTTCGGGTTACAGGGGGTCGGGCGGGCGACATTGGGCGGCGGTACAGCGGGGCCTCTGGACGATGGGTTAGAACAGGGCGGGGTTGACGAACAGCCGCGGAGTAGGTCTTAGCCTCTGGCTCGCGGGGTGCTTCGGACGGATTAGAAGTTCCCAAAGCCTGCTGTACTTCTTCCCGGATCACGTCCGTCAGGGAAGCAACTTGAGGTTGTGGCGTCGTCGACGGGAAAAGTTTCCGCAGCTCCTCCCTCACCACTGCACCGATCGTCTCGCGCAGTAAGTTGCAATTAATAGCGCTGGCACCCATCGTATCCGAAACCAGCGCATTGATTGGGCGGTCGTACTGCCTCGTTCGTATTTCAAGCGTCTTCTCCAACGCGGCCGCCTCAGACGCAAATTCGGACACAGTCTTCGGGGGGTTGCGGACAAGGCATGCGAAGAGCTCTTGCTTAACCCGTCGCGACAGCAACCTTAGTTTCTTTTCTTCAGTCATTTCTGGGCTCCGCACGGCGAAAAATTCACTTCACCTCCTCAACGAACACGAGCACGCTTTCATTGGGATGCTGCGTGCGTGTCTGCAGCAGCTGCTCAGCCGGTTCCTTGCGTACCAGGGTCGTGAACGTTTTCAACAGCTCGGTCTTGAATAACATCCAGGTTGTCAGCGTACGTTCGTGGTTTTCGAACCAAATCCGTGCAGAGTCTTCAACGTAGGAAAACACTCTCCTGTGTGTTTCGTCGTCATCCCATCGGTTAAACGCTCGGACCCTCTCAAGATGCTCCAGCCATTCCTTAGGATCTTCCGTAGGTGACCACCCGCCGCGGTGGCTCAGTGGCTAAGGCGTTGCGCTGCTGAGCACGAGGCCGCGGTTTCGACTCCCGGCCGCGGCGGCCGCTTTTCTGATGGAGGCGAAAAGCAAAAACGCCCGTGTGTACAAGATTTCGGCGCACGATAAAGATCCCCAGGTGGTCAAAATTAATCCGGAGCCCGCCACTACGGCGCGCCTCATCGCGCCTCATCGCCTGCGTTGCGTCGGCGCGTTAAACCCTACAATCAATCAATCAATCAATCCGTAGGTGACCCATGGAATGATGGTGGTTCCCGAGGTTGCTGCAGAACTATGGGAGTGCCCAATGGGTTGGTCATCGTGGATGCTTTGTTCATGGCGCCGTTCGTGACGTCTTCCGCCTTCAATTTAGCTGCCAGTAGTCCAAACTCGGCCGGGAGGCCTTGCAGTCGGCGGCTGGCTCTAGTTGCACTGGCTTCGTGGCTTCCAGAGGTTGTTGGTAGCATAAAGGGTGCGTACCCGGCTCCTCCACCAGATCTCACATAGGCAAAGACGACGCAGATGTCTTGAAGAAAAAAACAGGTTTATTGGACCGAACTTGTACTCCCCTGACAACTCAAAGAATACACAGGTGGCGAAACAGCAGTCAACAAAGTCACGTGCGTAGACTGGTGTCGGCGATTAGAATGCCGCGGCATCTGCTCAGCGGGAAATTATCACACGGCGCGAGGGTTTCTGGAATAGTCGAATTGTATCCAGAACACTGTAGATCAACAAAGATTATTCTAGGCTGTTCACATCCGTTCGGGAACGCTCTCCCTACTAGAAGAGATAACACATGCGGCACAGAAAGAAAGAACGGAACACGCGCCTCCCTTGGCACAGAGACAACAGCGATAACACAACCCGGCGCAGCCAGGCGGCAAAAGCTAAACACAAATAAACAAACCCAATGCATCGTTCGCGGCAATATAACACTAACTTTTTAAGACTACGGCCACGTTTGCTGCATATACTCTCCTAGAACTAAGAAGGCGTTGCTCCCGTTCGAGTAAAGCTACTCAAAATTAGTAAAAGAAGGCGTAGCCACACTTTGTTTCCGCAGTGCGTTAGGGAAAAGTTGCGTCCACGCAATGTAGGAAAGCCTTCCGCCTCCAGTGCTCACGGCTGTGGCTGAGTCCCTCCGCGTAAAGCTTAAAAGGAAAATTCCAAAGTCACAGGGGCCCGATGAAAAGAAGAAAAAAGGAAAGGTTGAGGTAATGCCGTATATACATAAGGTGTCGAACAACTTAAAGAAAATTGCTTCGCGGCACAGTTTTCAAGTGGTGTTTTCCTCACCGTGGAAACTCTAGAGACTGTGCGCACGCATTGAAAATGTGGCAAAACAAAAACGCGGCTGTAAGGCAAACCATGTCAAGAAATTCGTTAAATGTTTGCACAGTGTCATCTATAAAATTTCGCTGAGGTGTGGGAAGGCTTACATCGGCCAAACCGGCCGGTGTATCAGTGAGCGGCCGAAGGAGCATTGCGCATTAATTATTTCTCAAGGAGCTGGACACCTTTCCTATCACTGTCGACAGTGCAAGTGCGAACCATTATTTGACAGTCTAACGATTCTTGGAAAAGGCAGGACTAAGAATGAGAGGGAAATACTGGAGGCGTTCTTCATGAGACAACAGCAGGAAGGGAATAGCATTAGCACACCATCTATTACCCCCAGCGATAAAGAATTCGGCTTCCTTCAAACTTGAGCGGTGTTGATAAGAATACAGAGGTTGTTAACGGAACAACAGCATTTTGTTTCGTTTCACACGTACGTGTTGGCGCATGCCTGGTTTGGTTGTTCACAGGGTGTGTCGGTTTTCTTCAATTAAATTTCAGTTGCTAGTCCAGCGTAGTGTTGTCTGGTCTCTCCTGGTGTTTTGTGTCCTTTTTCGCTTGTTTTTTCATCCGTCAAGGAGAGTAAGCTTAACCATTAAATGTGACAAAATTATTTTTTGACAGTAAGAAAAAAAGGTGTTTTCTACAGCATAAGACGTGGCAGCCTTGCTCGGGACGTTGGATTTGGTGCGGCCCTTCTACTTTCTGCATGGCCTAGAAGCTTTTGACAATGGCTGTACAATTCAGATTGAGTCATGTTACTTAGCGAAAGTGTAATCTGTACCCACGACCACTTCCCCTGGGTACAAACTGGTTCTTGCTGCCATTATTGTATTTAACCTACGCTGTGCTTAGTAAAAAGACCCCTCCCGTGCACGCATATCCGGAAGGAGTGGTTGAGCTGTAGTGCGTCTTCTTCAGCAAGGGTAGGACTTCGTACTTGCTCCTCATTCAAACCTAAATATTGTAGGCCTTTGTTTTGTCATTGTTCCTCATTAACACATAAAAATACAAAGAGGCCTGAAGTAGGCGGATGTTTTTCCTGAAGATGGTTGTTTCTGCTGAATCAATTTCCTGAATGAAAAGCAGACTAAGAACACATTAAATGAAGAGTAGGAGGTACCGGCACATTACATGCAAAAAGGTGGACACACCCTGCAAACCAGCAATCAAAATACTACGGACCACACCACAAGCTCAGTAGTTAACGTACGGTCACAATTGCACATAGCACGTTTTCTTTCAAGCTTCAACTGCACGATGCTTAAAGCTGAAAACAATATTTTCTTTGCGAGGGAGTAATCATTTCGATGTGCGGAGCGGACAAAACCAAGCCTGGTTTGTCCAAAATAGCAGAACAACGTATTGCCATGCAAACGTACCTTAACAGCGCCTGCTCGCCGAAGTAGTCCCCTCGACTCAGGATGCGAATCTCTTCCTCCTGGTTGGTGCCTTCGATTTTCTGGGTGACCTTCACCTGTTCAGCGCACAGGCGAGCACGTGAGTGTTTTGTCATTACGTTTCACTGATTGCCTTATTAGTCTTAGCTGTGGGCCGCAAGTTGGGGACCAGGAGAGGGAACGCAAGTGAGGCACGCAAGTTCGGAACCAGGCGAGGTGAGCATGCTACACTGCTTGGAGAGCCACCGAACTGAAGGCAGTTCTACGAAATAACATCAGCAACCAATTTGGCCGAACCCCTTGGTAGTCAACAAGTCTGGGCGGCACGAACTATATTCACTAAGTTACTATATTCCCGAACTACGCTGGTCCAGTTGGGTCATAATTTTTAAATGTAAAAACCAGTCGGGAATGATTCTATACACAGAATAGAAAACACACAACACCCCCAGGCCGGCTCTCTGTTTGCTCTTCATGTGAAGCCTCTTGGCCCACGTTTCAAACCCCCATTTGTTCGGAATTTATTTCAAAGAACTTTATCCGGTCTTTTCACTCACTTCCAGCTCGGGCGCCGAATCTGGCAAGGTTGTTTGTAGAGAGCGCAAGAAGGCATGTGTCTGCTGCCTTCCTGGCGAGGTGCAAACTAAATGCAGGAGGTGTTATTCGTTTATTCGAACTTTGTTTTTCTTTTTAGATAAACTAATGCTTCCGCGTACCTTCTTTTCGAATGTGCATTGCCAATGTATGAGTAACATTCTTGTTTCAGTGTGTACAACTCCGGGGAACGAATGTCCTTGGTTAATACAATGAAAGGGAAATAAAGAAAAGAATACATTAAGAAAGGCTACACATATTTGTTTGATGCTTGCTTTGCGGCAAATACTTGAACTGTCCCTCTCGATCGGGTGCATTAACGAGCAGTTATATTGATCATTGGGAGCTACTACTAATGCCCGTATAGGAAGTTTTTTGCGCCTTGCGTGTGTGCGCGTGCGTAGCCTGGCTGAAAAAAGCACCCAGCCTAGTGATTTCTGCCCTTCTCCTTGTGAGTACAGTTGCCAAGAATGAACTCCAAGCACTAAGCTGGGTTAGTACACGACCACCCCTCGGGTTGCGGGCTACCAGGTGGTAAACGCCGTACACAATCAGCCGTGTTGATGGCACGGCTTTCTGCTCCACTGCTTGTGCTTGGCTTGCGCTCCTTGCAGCAACAAAAGCACGGCGAGAAAAGGCTTCCCAGTCACACAGAATAAACATCGAAATTGTGAAGAAAAAAATTTCCCACATATGTAACAAATTGAAATTTTTGTTCAGAGCCTTACGACTAGGGTGACTGTCATGCTGCACGCAGTGGTCCGCATATTTTAAGAGCGGGTTCCTTAAACACTCTCGGCGTTACTCCAACCTTTCTGAGTGCGAGCGTGCGAATGTGAAGTGCTGAGGTGAAACATATTGTCACGTGTAGGTAGTGAAGGTTCATTTGTTTGCGGATGGATGGTCGGTCAAGATGGCTGAGTGCCTCCCAAAACGAAAGTCCTCGCCCTCCTCTATTTCACCGAGCTAGCACGTCGACCCCCTGAGCTGTTCTCGCCTGCTTCACGTCCCCACTTCAGTCAATCATGCTCCCAGTACACAGACAGTGTTACAATATGGTAAGGAGGAGCCCGCAAGCGACATTTTTTCTACGCACTAATTATACCACGTTTGTCCACTGAGAGAATGCTGAGCCCTACCTGGTTTCACGTCTTCATGAAAAATAATTAGTGTATAGAAAAGTCATGGAAGGATTTGATAATTTTGAAGGGCTGAATATTTTCAAATAGGGAGGCTTTAATTGCAGACTGTGCTCCCAAATCACGATTCTAACTTCAGTTATGATAGGCATAACTAAAACTAAAAACAAATCATATCGGTTTTTGTAGGTCAGGCCGTCATGTAAAACTACCGAGATTCGTCGTTATTACTATACCAGCGAAATAGCAAATGCCCTTTTCCAACGAATGCATGGTTTGGAGGCTGCGGTCTCCCAGCTCTTCGAACCACCGCCTTATATTCCACAAACAATGTGTAATTTTTGTATCCGTGAAAGAAGTGAAAGTTCACATTAACAAGGCCAATGAAGAGCTCGTAGATCTTGTGGACGATATGAATAAACCCATACGCAGAAACAATCTTATCATCAAGGGTCTTCATGCACTGGAACATTAGGACTACGTGAAGTAGAACGTATTTTAAGAGAATTGTTTCTTAGCATCTTCAGCATGAAGTTTTCGAGAAAGAACCCAACCTCAATAGGCCGACAATTGTAAGATTTCTGAACTTCAAATAAAAAACACAGGCTCTGTCTTGGACCTAAATTAAAAACCCTCGAATCACCTGAAGTATGGTTTGAGAAAGATGTTTCCCGGAAGGTTCAGTTCACTAGAATGAAACTGCGTGAATTCGGAAAGGCAAACATGACTGAAGGAGAAAAACACTATGTGCGCTTTAACAAGCTTCATACGGAAAACAGAATTTACCGTTTTGATTCATCCACAAACCAAGTTGTAAGTTTCCGCAAAAAATCAGCCCTCCTCAAAGTGAGACACTGCTAGCCACTCACGCAGCTTCCAAACAATCGCCCCAGTTTTCCTACTCCTAGCGAACTTCCGCAGTATTTTACTGCAAAGCATTGTATGCCTCAGCCCCCGAGTTTTCATTCCGGTGAAGCAGATGTACTCGGCGTCGCTGCGGGGCTCCTCTTCGCCACTGGTGACGGCTCTTTTACAACGGTTACCACAACGATTATTCCCCTCGCTACTACTGTGCCTCGTTCGCAAGTTGCGCAGCCGGCTGACAACGGCCGTAGCGCCGTTATCAGATGACTGCGGAGAATCAACACCAGCGCCAATGGGTGTAAAGACCTCCGAAAGCCGCCGCCACCGCTGCCGCCGGGTATTGGCGGTGAGATCTTTGAGTGGCGCCCCCTGGCTCTGACGTCGGCTTAGGGATTCGCGCCGCTGTCGTCTGCTACTCTCCGCTTGTGAGGGGCAACAGTGCCTGGGCTAGAAGTGGCCCGCTTCGTTGCTGTAGTGCGTTAAAAAGCGTATTTCTAGCGACTCAGTTATTTTGCCAGCTTCTGACGCATCTGAACAATTTGAAGCTGTATCCCCCACAAGTTTGCAACACACGAAGAGATAGAGAACAACTTTCTTTAGAGTATCGGTCAGAAGATCGTGTGTAACTCGTCCTTTCTTGCTTATTCGCGAGGATCAGCGATCAGAGCTTCTCGATAAGTATTCAAAATGCGTAGGCTCCCCTGCAGTATTTTTGAGATGCCCCTATGAAGACTCAACAGTCTAATACTACGTACCAAGCAGCGGCCACTACACGCTCATCGCACAGCAGGAAATAAAGCGGCTTTCTTCTGTTTCTTTCGTTGTTGTCTTATATCGGATTAATGTTTCTTGCTTTTTTTCTGCCCAACACATTAATTTTTCTGAGCAGTCACCAATTTTTTTAGGAGGTTTCGGGATGTTTGGGAGCCTCACAAAGGTTGTGTGGATATTTCCTTCATTTTGTATGGCATACATTCCCTTCTTCACAAATTGGCTTTCATTACGGCTGCGTGCAAGAAGGTGCATATCCGCAGCGTGCTTTGTTTATTTACATGCGAATACAATGAGAAGGTTTGTGCTACGCCACCGCGATCGCGCCCTAAACAACGTGGTCCACAGTACTCGAAGGCGGCTTTTGTGCTCCGAATTTCTATCGTAATTATATCGTTATCATAACGAACTGACTCTCAACTCGAACAATGATGACATGATTACGGTGTTGAAGGCATGATATACTCGCTAACTAACGTAGTAAATAGTAGACCTGCATATATTGCAAGACTCGAAACCGAAGAAGAATCCCAAGTAGCTCTTTAATGCTTTTCAACCCTTCCAGGCGCGAAGAACAACTCCTAGTCTACTCGGGATGGCGTTCTATGATTTGAAGAAAATTACTTTTACTCTCTTGTCCTGGACTGAGGACCCGGCCCACTAACCAGATCGATTTAATTGTCCCCTCCTTCCCTTCCTCCTCCTCCTCCTCTTGAGTGCAGTTTTCCTATAACGCATATCCGAATATCGGGAAGATATGGCTGTGCAAAATGTTCCGAAATATCCCTCCAGATCTTAACAAGCATAAATGTGTTACTATAAATTTAACGAAGACGTGACTCGTTCTGCTCAATAAAGCTCCTTACTGGTTAGATGCCTGGTATAGAATCAGCACGCGCGTATATACACACTGGGTTATTTGGAACTCAACCTACAGTTTTTGCAGTCCATAGTGCATGTCGGCAAACTTTGATGCCTTGACAACGTAAAGTGATGTGACAAAACGCGTTCGGGCGTTCGGCAAGGTTGCAAAAACTGTTTTACCTTACATATGATTACCGGAAATCGTGGTGCCTTATGCCAAAGCCGACAGCCCAGAAGGCCTAGACTTTGTTTTGGTCTTCCATTTTCGCTGTTGTCGGTTATTAGCAGCTGACTGTTCCTTTTGTTCGAATGCTTACATGAGAAGCTGACGCCTAGCTCCGACTCTTCGCGCTCCGCACAGGACCGGCTTCGCAAGTTGGGGGTGGGGCCGGCAATGTTTCTCCCGTAGCGGTATCCAAAACTATAATTTAATTGACACCATGAGCTAGTGTATGCTATTTTAAGCCTATTATTATGATAAAAAGTTACCCAGACGCCAATTCTGGTGCGGACAAGCATCAGACGTTGACCGAGCGCAAAGAAACAGCAGGGAGAGCGATCCTGAGTGAAGCAGACGACAAATGCGAGAATCCCTAAGCTGACGTCACGGAGGCGCGCTTCGCCGCGCCGCCTGTGTTCGCGCTCACCGCCAATATAGGCGCGGGCGTTGCCGCTTCAAATCACACCTCGCCACTTAGCTGCGCGCCCATACCGGTTGCAAGCAACTTGCCCCGTTGGAACGCCGGCGTGAGCATATTATTCTTCCAGAGCTTGAAAGCCATTCCGAGCAACATTGTCGCGTCGGCGGCCCTGGTTGACCAGCTGGTCATAGTTCTTCTGGCGGAAGAATAATAGATCTTAGTCCGGTCGCATATAAAGTTTTTCTCTCTCCATTCGCCAGTGTATTTTATGACTAATTAGGTGCCCATCCTCCGCTGCCAGTTTAGGCGTGGACGGCTTGGGGGGGAAGGGAGGAGGCGAGAAGGCACAGCATTGTTTAATGCCGCTACTTATGAAACCCGCTGGGGTGGTTGGAGATATAAACGTGACAGTGTCTTGGCTCAATGCGATCAGTCAGCGGTCCTCCGCAACAGAGCGGTTTGGGTCTGGGTTAGTGTTTTGGACAGACAATGATATGCCTACCAGTGGGCAGCGAAAGGGAGACCCCCGTGTGCGTCCACTAGTGTAGAGGTGGAAGCCATCGAGGTGTTAACTCGCTGTGGGACGGACGCATGTCGCTCGCCCGAGGAAGACGAGCGGAAACGTGAGAAACAGCAGCCCGAACAGAAACGTGAACGGGCGCGAAAACCACGGGAAGACGCGGCGGCCGCCGTGGCCGCATTGAGGTGCAGCTGCTCGTGTATCTCCGAATCCCTCCCAGATAAACAGCAACTGACCCGCTTAGGAGGCCGACGTAAGACAATATCAGTAAGGGCTTTCAGAGCGACATGCTCGACAGCATCTTTCACTACTCAGCCCCCGCTCATGACCAGTTGCGTGCACGGGTTCGGATCTGAAGGCGGAAACGGGGCAGTCACCTGCAGAATTAGGTTTCACACCCTTACTGATGACATGTGTCTTGTGTTGGCGTGAGGTTCAACGTAACCGTAAAGCAGCCCAATGCGACCGGTCCGGTGTCATCTGTGGTAGAGTGGCTTGGGTTGGCGTGTTACACACACATTAGGATGCCTACCAAGCGGGAGGGAAAGCGACAGCTCTACGTTTGTCCGCCAGGATGAAGCTCGGGTCTACTCCAAATTGTATTCATGTTAGGAAGTATGCTCAGTCGTAAGTTTCAAGCAAACGTGTTTTGTTTCGTGTACACCGTGGAGGGCGTGCTGTTTTGCAGGTCATCCTTCCTCACAGAGTGGAATGCCACAAATGTTTTCCAAAGCATGATGCGTTAAATCTATTATGCACTCATGTTCAGCCGATAAAATCATCGGCACAGAAACGTGGCTTTCCGATGAAATAGCAATAAAGATCTTACCCTTCCTTTAACCATTGAGACCTTCATAGAGGACCACTGTGGCTCTAGCGGGGGCGGCGTACGAATCACAATTAAAGAATATCGCCCATCACAAATAGACGCCGATTGATCATTATAAATGATCTGGGTCAGCGCTCACATTTGCCATACATCCTGTGTTTTAGGCGCCTGTTACCATCCTCCCGAGGGTCGCGCAGATTTTGTCGATAATTTAAACGACGCAAAAGGCACAATCGTGCACGAATTTACAAGTAGCCTGGTAATAATGGGTGGCGATTTTAACTACCGGGTATGAATTGGCCAACAACATCCGTCACAACGCAAAATAATCGCCTCGAATGCCTCAGCTTTCTTCACTATATTGATTACCACCAAGTTACACAAATAGTGCGGGAACAATTGTATATTGTCACCCACTTGACCACATTTTAACAAATCAACCCGAAATTAGTAACACACGCTATTGACGAAATATGTGATCATAAGGCCATGAATTGCTCCCTGCCAGCGGCACGCGTTATCAAAACTAAAACAGAAAAATAAATCTTCAACTACGCACGCGCGGACATAGAAAAAAATTCGCGCCAATCCACATTGCGAATGTGGTTGGAAAGCAAAGCTGTAAACGGCACCCACAACGATTACCCATGCGACGTCACTTAAATTCACTAGCGTTCGCTCTACAAATAGTGAAACCAGAAGAAAGTGAAATGCACTGACCCACACCATTTATTACTTCGAAGAGATATTCTTGGTAAGGTTAAATCAATGCTTGATGCGTCAATGGTGGTTGGTTGAGTTGTATTGGTGTAGCACATGAGTGGCTTTTTTCCAAAAATAAATGATCAAACCCGGTGTTAGACCATCTTACTCATCCGTCTCTGCGCCGCGGGCGGAGGCGACGAGATTTGCGGCAGAGACGGTGGAGGCGGAGCAAGAGGAGGAGATGGCTTAGGAAATACTTTGATTCATATTTTTGAGGGACCCAGAGTACGGCCCAGGGGTGTAGTTCCTTCTTCACTGGAGCACATATGTAGTCGGCACCGCCTGTGCTCTGTCCACCAACTGAAGCTGGGTAGGCAGACCGGGGCTGGACAGCAGCGTCTCCTATTTCTCTTGTTGGGTAGTTGACGGAAAGAGAGGAGGGTGCCCAGGGCTACAGTCGCACACCCCTAATATGTTGCGGAATGTTCCTACTTCTGAGCAAAACCTATATTGAGCGTCCTAGTGATTCGTATGCATTAAGTGAAGACGTGTCAGGTGTGGGAAGAAGCCTGATTGTATGAGCCGTAGGGTATTTTATTGTTCTCTGGAAAGGTCAGGGTGAGGCGAAAGTATGGTCGGTCTCTGAAGGCGATAACTCTGGGTTATCTCCCTGAGCGTGACAAGCGGCTGACTGTCTTCGTGCAGATCCACAGCATGAGACGTAAGAGCGCAGGCCCTCCATGGAAGCGTGAGCGGGTTTCCGGATGACCTGAATGGAATCTCGTTTGGGGAGGGGTTTTTAGCACACGCAGTGCAGGTCGAGACACCCAACCCGACTGGTGATTCCGGTAGGCTTGCTGGCAATCGGTGACTACCTTCTGAACCCCTGGTTGAGTGAGAGCCGAGCTGATGGCTGCCTCTTGTGCTGCCGTCATTTCTTGTTTCTTGAGTGAGGTACACGCAAGGAGTTTGGTTTCGCAGGTTACCACAATGATGGCGTATTACTGCCCTCGAAGTTGGGAGGCGTCTGTGTAGATAACTGCATGATCCCAACCGAGGGTGGTGTTGAGCGCTTCAGCCCGTGCTTGTCGGCGACCCTCGTCATTTGAGGGGTTCATATTTCTAAGCAAAGGGAGCATCTTTAGTTTTACTCGCCAAGAGTTCGGGAGTACACGAAGCCGAGTAACCTTCTGTGCTGCCTAGCCAATCTCGTGAAGCATGCGGCGACCCACCCCAGTTCTGCGTCGGAGCTTCTGGTTAGAAAGATGACCTTCTATCAGCTCTTCCACCATATTTTAGAGCCCCGTGCTAAGCAGCCTCTCTGTAGATGCGCTCATGGGGTGACCAATGGCTTGCTTAACCGCCTCCCTAATAATTATATAAAGTACCTTTAAGTCCTTTATGCCGAGAAGAATACAGGGGGTTCATGTGTGCGATTCTCCAGAGGACGAAAGCTTGAGCTAATCGAAAGGTATCGGATTCGTTGAGGCCTCGCATCTTGGTGGAAACTCGCCTGATCATGTGTATGATTAATAAATGCTGCGTTTGATGCGCTGCAAGGATAGGTCACTCTTGGTGATGGCCTGCAGACGTAGGCCCAGGATCTTCATGCTGGGGCTTGGAGTGATGGTCTGGCCATCAAGGAGTATTTAAATGAGTTCGTTGATTTTGCGTGAGGGCGCACGACAAGGAGGGGCACATTGGCGTAATAGAAGTGAGATTCCATGGATTGGTGTGATCTTTAATGTTTGTAACTCTTAACCCATGTGCAAGGCGTGCACAGGGCCGCTAGAGGGGCCGTGGTAGGGCCGTGGGCGGACCGAACAGTGGCGCGAGAGGTCGCGTGTTGCTTTCACGTGGCATTCAGCAAGAATGCAGGGAAATTCCGTCGATGTGCTTGATGAGTACACTACCTTTCTTCCCCGTCTTCGCGTGGGCTCGTAGGTAAGTTTCCCCGGGCGCACCTTTTTCTACGCCAGGTACTCAACCGCTTTCTTTTTCTGCGTGATGTGCAAAACGCTTTTTTACGCACCGTGTGTCAAGTGCGCCAAGGTGGAGTTTTGTCATAATTTGTTGTTACTCTGTGTGTTCGTGACGGTGGCATTCACGGCTATCTACGTGAGGTGGTACTTGCGGCAAGATTTTCATTCTCGCGGTTTTCTTTCGAATATCTGGCTACCATGCACAGAAAAACCCTGCATAAAGACCTTCTTGACATGACTTTGCCGACTCCTTTGTACCGATCCCTATACAGTGCAGGGCCAGGACAAGATGTGTGTCAGCGTGTGAAAAAAATGACTGTCCTGCCTTATGTAAAGTCTTTTTTCGGTAAATTACACGCGGGACTATTGCGTGTTAAAACGTGGATGATTGCAAAAGGTTTGTTTGTTCCCTGGGGCCCTGACTGCTTGATTTGTAAAAAGCCAGAAACAGGAGAGCACGCATTCACAGACTATTGGGACGGGGTTTTCCTGAGGGACGTTTTGCAAAGAAGACTAAAAAAGGATTTCCCATTGGATAGCCATGGAATCAGGTACTTGGCTGTTGAAAACTACGGCGGCGTCCCGTATGATATTTTGATGTTCCTGGCCCTGCATAGTATATGGAAATCTCGAATGGCAGTTCGCCATTATGATGTTGACGTGAGGCCGAGCAGAGAGTTCTTTTGCCAGAGTGTACGGGAGATCTTAGAAGTGTATAAAGCCCAACCTTCTCCACCTGACTGGTTAAACGTGTTGGAAAATGGGGCATGGCTTCAGCCTTTTTAATAATCGCACACTAGCAAGTGACGTACTGGTGTCTTTTCGCGATTTGTAATGCTTTTTTTTCTCGAATTGTGTATACCGAAGACAGGCAATAAAAAAAGGGCTCGTAGGTAAGTCGGTAAACAACAAGCTCTCGCTTTCTTTGTCCATTAGTTCCACACTATAAGAAAAAAAAGGTAGAAAAAGGGAGCAACTTTCACTGTTCGTACCTTGAGCCACGCAGTTCCTCCCTCAGACTAACTGCTTAGTCCCTCATCCGCGCGAGTATCGGGCGAGGAGTAACGTTGCTCCTCCGGGAACCGCTCCCTCTCACCCTCCACGGCGACTAACATGTCTACTCAGCAGTGCCGAACAAGCGCCAGCCAGCGGCATCAACCACTCGCCACCGCTCGCCTCCGTGTTTTGATTTGCGCAAACTAAGTGCCACATGCATGAAATAAGAGAATTTTGTGCGCAAATTTTTCACCACAGACTGCTGCACGCTCCCCTAGTAGCGGCGTTCATCGCATATCCGGCGCTATACTAAGCCTATTCCGGCCGGCGGAGATGTCTTGGCCGCTCTCAGCAATTCAAAACAACCGCCACCGGCGCAGCGTGACGTACGACCGCACCTCTGGGAGAAACACGTCAATCACCCGAGGCAGGCTCCACGCGCAGCGCGGGCCGATCCTCGCCAACTTGTAGTAGCCAGTTCCAGTTTTCTCTACTTTTAGATGCAACGCTGAGAGGAGCATCTCTTGCCGGCGGCCCTGTTCTTCCTGCGTCGTCGTTGTCCGCGTCCGCACAGCTGCGTCTCTCCTCCGCTCACACCCTCTCCTCTCGCCGTGATAGCGCGCCCTCTCCCCCAACATCTGTGTTGCGCGCAGTGCGGCCCGCTCTCTCACTCCGCCGGTGGGTGGCGCTGCGCGCGGCGCAAGCGCGCTGTGCGCATGTGCAGCGCCCTCTCTCTCCGCGGTCTCCTCTCCTTCGGGCGCGCTGCGCATACAAGCGGAGTGCCGCGCTCCGGCCGGTCTCTCAGCCGACGGTCGTCCGCGCTACGCTTGCTCTCTCTCTCTCTCTGTCGCATTACCCGACGATTGCTCACGCAATTCGAGTAATCGTCCCAACGGAAACGCACAATGGAACCCCTTCAGCGTCGCATCACACCAGGGTTCCCGCGAGGGGAGGTGGGCGTAATTTTTTGGTTACAGTTTGTAACGATCATGTAAACAAGAAGATATGTGCAATCGCTAAGGCCCTAATATTGACCGTTAATGTATTTTAGAAATATTAATGCACAATTTCATAAACATGCAAAGAGTGTCACGCCTCACCTCGACGCCCGCATTTGACAAAGGACGGCTATATATACATGAAGTGTCCTCACTGCAAAAGACGTGAGCAGTCGTGAGATGACGGGCTCATTCAGAGCGGTTCAGTGCCGTAACCGGTTTATTAAGCATAACAACGAGTATGCATGACAATGACAAGCATGACAACGAGTAAGCATGACAACCAGTTAACCGCGGTAACAGGTTTATTGAGCATGACAACGAGTATCAGGTTTTGCTTCCCACGCTGCCCACAGGACGAAGTGTGTTGCAAACCCTGTTTTTGCATGGCAATCTGCATGCCCGCCCGTATCGCGCCGAAGATTTTCGGGATACGCTGGCGCAACTGGGACTGGTTTCTGAAGTAGTCGCCCTTGGTGCTTATCAAATGAGCCACTTATGGGCGGCTACTTTCAAGAACCCGGAAGGAATAAAGAAGATTTTGGAAAACCCGGAAGTCAACGTGAAGGGGCACCGGTGCATTGTCGTCGACCCCTCAAACCAAAAGGTATGACTGTAGCTGCACTGGTTACTTTACAACGCAGCTGACGAAGATGTCCGCGTCGCCCTCGCTCCGTACGGGAAAGTGGGGGAAGTGTGCAAAAAGAGGTGGCGAGTCACTGGAGATCAGGAGAAAAGCTCGACAACCAGGACGGTCAACATAACGCTCAAGGCTGGGCTGAATGTGGACGACTTTCCTCAACAGTTGAGAGTAGCTGGAGAACTAGCCCTATTAGTAGTCCGGAGACGCGCACCACAGTGCCTGCGCTGTGGCTCGACCGGGCATGTCCGGCGCGAATGGAAAGTTCCGCGGTGCACGTCCTGCCGCCGCTTTGGTCACGAGGCCAGCGAGTACGTGCGTACGTACGTCAAGGTCACAGGACCAACGCCTGAAGGAGTGATAGCGTCCGAGTTCATTATGGGTGAAGCTGACGCCGAGGACGCGGGCAGGGGCACGGAGAACGCCATTGAGGAAGAGACTCGCCCTCCGGTGCTGCCGGAGCCAAAAGAGAATCTCCAACGGCAAGAGGACCAAGGGCCAGCAGAAAATAAGGAAGAACGTCCAGGTGTAGCTGGTGTTTCGGACCCGGGGCAAGACCACGGGGGAGACGTCAGCTCAACCCCTGTCACCAAGTTTGAGGATGACACAGACGCCATGGATGCGAAATCAGCCTGCGTGAGCAAGCGTCTGCGTCACAGCGACGGCAACGGAACGCCGGGGCTGGGAGCGCCGCTTGCAAAGGCGGACACTCAGCGACGGCCGACGACAAAGCTCAAGTCCAGCGTTGAGACTGAGCGGCACAAAGGAACCGGTCAGCCGACTTGAGTGTCCCTAAAGTGTTTGTGGTGGTGGCGGGATGGCGGAGCAACGCGTGTTTGGTGCACGTGCTAAAGCATGAAGGCTGTACCAGGCTACCGCCCAGGAGCTACTACACCGCATTCTGGAGAGCGCAATGCAGTGTGCCCTCGTGCACCCCGTCCAAGGTACTCGGTAATGACGAAAATGAACAATGTGAGCGCTGTTGGAGATCTACTGGCACGCCTTCGGAGTAGTACCCATTTGAAAAATGGTTAAACTTGAACGGCCACTTCATATAGGCACCTCAAATGTACGAGGCCTTGGCAGTCGGCGAAAGCAGTACCAGCTAAATGGCCTGATAAATGAAAAGGAACTAGATATTTTGGCTGTGCAGGAGACCAAAATTGGGACTGAGGAAGGTACTGATGGCATGGTGCGTCCCTTCACTAATCTTTTCAGTGTGTGTGTCAGTCACTCGGTCGCTTCATCGGCAGGGTGCTGTATTTTTGTAAAAAATGCCATAGGCATTGAAATTGAAAGTGTCATGTCCAGCGACAATGGCCGGCTAGTTCTTTGTGATTTTTCTTTTTCAGGTGGTAAATCTAGAGTAATGTGCATTTACGCCCCGCCCCTAATCCTGTGAACGACAGGAATCACTTTTTGAAAGTATTTCTAACCATCTGAAGTGTGATAGGAATATCATTTTTTGGGTGATTTTAATTGCGTAGGCGCACGGGAAGACCGCGTAGGATCGGGGACTTGGAACGATAAGAGTGTAGAGACCCTTATTCATATGCTAAATGAGTCTGACGTGTCAGATGTGGCCCACTGCTCGGGTAACACGAGCCCGGTGTGCTACACGCACTTTCAGGGAAGCAGCCATGCGCTCCTAGATCGGATATGCGTCTCTCTGGAGATCTTGTCGACGTGCAATATTTATGCAGTCGACCAGGTATCATTTAGTGAATATTGTCTTGTTTCCCTTTTAAATGCAGAGCATTTCAGTAACTCACGATGTCACCCGCGTTGGCGTCCGTAATCCGCACCGCTCCCCCCTACACTATATAAAAAAAATAATACTTACCGGCGCCAGGTTTCGAACCAACGACTCTGCGGGCGGAACGCAAGGTACATGGTAGTCTACTCACTGCACCACAAAGCCGACACAGAATGGAAGGTTACGAACACGCCTTATATCCTTGACTCATTCAACCGTCGGCCACAGGTGCGCCCTCTCCCCCGCGTCCTCCTCGCCTTCTCTCCGCTCGCAACGCCCTCTCTCGCCGCGTTCGGTTCGGGCGCACAACAGGTGGGGACGTGCGCAACACCCTCTCTCGCCGCGTTGGGTTCGCGCTGATCAACAGTCGGTTTGCGCGCAAGAACAGGTGGGGGCGCTCGCATCGCGCTCTCTCGCCGCGGTCGGTTCGCGCTTAAACCATATATGTTGTTCGCGCGTGCTCCGGTCGCTAACATCTGTGGCGTGATCGTGACGTCAACATCACGCGTTCGTGTGGTGGCGCGATTTTGGCGCTATAACACTCTCTCGCGAGGGGCATTGGATTGGATTCGATTGGATTGGCTTGGATTGGCTTGGATTGGCTTGGCTTGGCTTGGATTGGATTGGTTTGGATTTGGATTGGATTGGATTAAAGTGGATTGTGTTGGATTGTGTTGCGTCATAGCCGCACCACGTTGCGTCATAGCCGCTCCACGTTGCGTCATAGCCGCGGCAGGGGGCTCACGGCACGTTTCACGTTTCACCAGCGACTTCATCGACAATGTCTACGCTGGAAGACAACAATTACAACAACAACCAATACGTAATCCATACGACTTGCAGGCGCGCCCCCCGCGGAAATGCTCTGCATTTGATCGTGCCCCTCGCGAGGGGGATGTTTTTTTTATGGGGCGTCGCCAAGTGGCTGGTCTGCCGGCACTGGTGCAGCAATCGTCTTTTTTGTAGGGGGGAAGGCGAAGGGGTGGAAGAAATTTAGTTGGGAGTTGTGGAAATTAAAAGCTAAGTTAATAAAGGACAACACTTTGAATAGAACAGCGGAGGAGATTTTCGTTAAGTGCAGATATGAAGTTAAAATTGGGTGGGGAGCAAAGTGGCAGCTTTTCAAGCAAGACATAAAAATGAAGGCCATTGAAAGAGCGGTCTACAATAAAAAAATCGCGCCAATCCACCCCGTGAATGTGGTTCGAAAGCAAAGCTGTAAATGGCACCAATAATGATTACTCATGCGACGTCACTTAAAATCACTCACATCGCTCTACAAATAGTAAAACCAGAGAGAAGTCAAATGCACTTAACCACACCATTTATTACTTCAAGGAGATATTCTTGGTAAGGTTAAATCAATGCATGATGCATGAACGGTGTTTGGTTGAGTTGTATTGGTGTAGCAAGAGTGGAAACTTTTTTTTATAAAATCAAAGTAAGCTCCAACCCGGTGTTAGGCGATCTGACTTCTCCGTCTCTGCGCCGCGGACGGAGGCGACGAGACTTGAGGCTGAGAAGGAGGAGGAAGAAATACTCCTGTTCAGATTTCTGAACGGCCCAGAGTGCAGCCCTGGGGAGTGGTTCCTTCTTCTGTGGGCCCATATGCAGTCCGCGCGGCCTGTGTTCTGTCCACCCGCTGAAGCTGGGTAGGTAGAGAGGGCCTGGACAGCAGCATCTCCCATTGCTCTTGTTGGGTAGTTGACGGAAAGAGAGGAGGGTGCTCAGGGCTAAAGTCGCACACCCCGATTACGGGGCGGAGTATTCCTACTTCTGAGAAAAATTTACATTCAGCGTCGTAGCGATTCGGATGCATTACGTGAAGACGCGTAGGCTGTGGGAAGGAGCCCGGATTGTATGAGCCGTAGGGTAGTTTGTTGTTCTCTGGAAAGGTCAGGGTAAGGCGAAGGTACGGTCTGTCTCAGAAGGCGATAATGCTGGATTATCTCCCTGGACGTGACAAGCGGGTGACTGTCCTCGTGCAGCTCCATAGCACGGGAGGTAAAAGCGCAGGTTTGTTGGGTGGGCGTATTTGTTGCCCTCCGTTGAAGCGTGAGACGGTGTCCAGATGAGCTGAATGGAACCGTTTGGGGAGTGGTTTTTTAGCAAGCACAGTGCAGGTCAGGACACCCAACCCGACTGGTAATTCCAGTAGGCTTGCTGGGAATCGGTGACTGCGCTCCGAACCCCTGGTTTAGTGAGAGCCAAGGTGATGGCTGCCTCTTCTGCTGCCGTCATTTGTTGGGTCCTAAGCGAGGTACACGCAAGGAGGTTGGTTCTGGAGGTAGCCACGATGATGGCGTGTTGCTGCCCTCGATGTTAGGAGAAGTCTGTGTAGATAACTGCATGAGCCCCACCGAGGGTGGTGTTTAGCGCTTGAGCCCGTGCTTTTCGTTGACCCTCATCATGTGAGGGGTTCATATTTCTAAGCAAAGGGAGCATCTTTAGTTTTAGTCGCCAAGAGTCTGGGAGTACGTCCAGCGGAGTGACATTCTGGGCTGCCCAGCCAATCTGGTGAAGCATGCGGTTACCCACCGCGGTTCTGAGTCGGACCTTCTGGTTTGAAAGATGGCCTTCTATCAGCTCTTCCACCGTGTTTTCGAGCCCGTGCTAAGCAGCCTCAGTGTGGACGCACTCATGAGAAGACCAATGGCCTGCTCAACCGCCTTTCTAATCATTATATAAAGCATCTCTATGTCTTCCTCTTCGAGAAGAAGATAGGGGTTTGTCGTAAGTAACTCTCGAGAGGACAAAACCTTCAATTAATCGAAAGGTACCGGATTCTTTTATGCCGCGCTTCTTGGTGGCAACTCGCCTGATCATGTGTATGATTAGATTAATGCTGTTTTTGAGGCGCTGCAAGGAGACGTCACTCTTGGTGTTGGCCTGTAAATGTATGCCCAGGATCTTGATGCTGGGGTTTGGAGTGATGGACTGGTCATCAAGGAGTATTTGAATGTACTCCTTGATTTGGCGTGAGGGCAGACGACAAGGAGCTGTGATTTTTTACGTGAACACTGGAGGTCACAGGCTTTAGCACATTGGCGTACTAAAAGTGAGATTCCATGGATTGGTGTGAGCTTCCTTTAATTTTCGTAACTCTTAGCGCATGAGCAAGGTGCGCACAGGGCAGCTAGACGGGCGTGAGTGGCCGTGTGACGCTTTCACGTGGCATTCAGCGAGAAGGCAGGGGGTAAACCCGTAGATCTGCTTGGTGAGTACACCATTTGTCTTCCCGTGTTCGCGTGGGCTCGTAGCTGAATCGGTAAGACAACGGGCTCTCGCTTCGTTGGTCTATTAGTTCCAGGTTCGATTCCCGGCGGTGCCAGTGAATTCTTTTATTCGTTCGCTGGAGTTTTCTGGTGACACCAACGGTCGCGAAAGAACCCTTGGGGGGTAGAGGTAGAAAGCTTTGCTTTACAAGAACTGAAAAGGAGGAAGAGGATACCATCAGTCGCAATCTCAGTCGTATGCTGAAGCTAGAGTGCCAGATGCCAGGATTGTTCGGCGACGATATCGCAACCATCAAAAGCAGGCTTGAGGCGATCGATCAGGAACGCTACAGGGGGCAACAATTAGAGCGCGTGCAGAAAGGCTGCTGGCGGGGATGCGTTATGTGAAGGCCAACAAAATTGAACAAATAACTTGTCATGGTGTTGCTATACGCGAGGAGGAACAAATAAAAAGACAGTTTGTGTGGTTTTACACAGAACTGTTCAGCCCTGCGTTTCCCAAACTAGATGTTTTTGAGAGAGAGTTTCTTTCACTGTTACCAGTGTTTGATGAAGAGACTAGGCAAATACTCGAAGAACCCATTTGTTTAAAAACACCCGCATTTCCCCGAAGGGGAGCATGGGGAAGTGCGAATGCACGGGTGATGCTATGAGGGGGAGTTATGTTGAACTGTGTTGGCATTCGCCCGTTAGTTGCATTTAACACCCCCGCGTGATCAAGTGGGGTTTCACACACCCCGTTAGTCGTTCTCTGGAAATCTTGGTGAATTAAAGTGTATGTTCGAGGAGATCACACACACACGCAAGTAAAGTGAAACGACAGTATTCTTTATTCAGCACTTGTTGGTGTTGTCGTTGTAGTTGACGGTCATTATGACCACCTTGTGGTCACTGAAATGTACGGTCAAGAGTTGTTGGAAGACCGCGCGTATCAGACAGTTCCTCGCAAAGGCTAGGTCGATGTAGCCGCCGTTGATGGTGATGGGAGCCTCTAGCGGTAGGCAACGTCATGGAGTGGTTGGCGAGCATGTATTCCATCAACCACTCGCCGCCCTTTCGCACGTCCACGTTAAAGTCCCCAACAACCACGACCGGGTCCGAGGGCTTTACGCGCCTGGCCACACTCTCCATCGCCGCGTCCACGTATTCGACGACGTCGTCGCGCGAGATGTTTGGCGCGAGGTAGAGGGTGACGACCACGATTCCGTCGCCCGAGTACGCCTCGGTGTAGACGGCACTGTACGGCTACTCGTCCCTGACCGGCGAGGTGGACACGTCGTGCGACACGAGGATCGCGTAGATGTGACCGACGACGTAGACGCCGCAGTACTCGCCCCGACTTCCGCTCCTGGCGAAGCAGCAGTCGCCGATGCGGAAGTGGGAATGCACGGGTGATGCGAAAGAATTCTTCTTGGCCAATCGCCCTAAGTGGGTATGTGCTAAAGAAATTAGGAACTCTTCTTGGCCAATCACCAAGTGGGTATGTGGTGCGGATGGACGGACGGCGGTGGACGCGTGATTCAGGGTCGCTTAAGAAGTGCATTCGAACTTAAAAGAAGTGGAGACAGCAATTGATGAGTTAAAACGTGGGAAAGCGCCGGGTCCGGATGGTCTGTGTTCCGACTTGTATAGGATGTACAAAAATAGGCTTGCCCCTTTTTTGTTTCTTGTATTCGAGGAAGCTTTCAAAAATGGTGCGCTGCCAAAACCTTTCACTCGCACACACACCATTCTTATTCCAAAATCTGAGGATCCTTTGAAAAGGCAGTCTGTAACAGGATATCGACTTTGGCCAACAAAGACTACAAAATATTAATGAAGATTATTGCCAAAAGACTTCAGAGTGTGATCAGCATGATGTCGGGCCACATCAGACATGTGGGATTAAAGGTCGCAGTATTGTAGCAAACATTCACGTAGCGCGAAGTGTCTTGCAGTGATGTGACATGTTTTTTCGTAAAGTAGCCATGTTACAAGGAGATTTTGAGAAACCTTTGATAGCGTCTGTCATGGGATCCTTTTTTCAGTTTTGAGGCATATAAACGTTGGAGATATTATTTTAAAGGGCGTTATACGTATCATGATTGTTTCACGCCGCTGATAATTAACAAAAGTGTTACCGAGTACATACCAGGGTTGTAATCAGTGAGGCAAGGGTTCCCTGTTTCCCCATTGTTGTTTTGTATTTTTCTAGAACCCTTTTGTTTAAAGATTATCAATGATAGTTATATACGAGGTTTTGTATTGCATGCAAGCGAAGTCAAGCTGCTAACGTATGCTGATGATGTGGCCATATTCTGCACAGACGAACAAAGTGTGATAGAGCTGTCATGATAACGAAAGAATTTTGTACCGTCACCCAAAGCTCAGTCAATTGGCAGGAGTGTGCCGGGTTTTGGCTCGGAAGATGGGAATCAACACCGACTGTATTTGAACGCGTAAACGGGACCACCACGCCTGGGCGGTACCTGGGGGTACCGATGGGCAGTTATTTGGATAGCAATCAGTACTGACAAGGAGAACCCAAAGACTGCGCGACAAAGCCACAAAGTGGGGGGTGGGGTGGGGGGGGGGCGTGCATTGTCTGTCTTCGCAAGGGCTACTGTATGCAACTTGTTTTTTCTGTCGAAAGTGTGGTTCGGGAGGCAAGCTATTCACTGTTCCCGTGTTCATGTGAATGAGTTGCATCGTATTTTTGCTGTCTTTATTTGGAATTCAACATGGGAACGCACGAGCCGAAGTTCTCTTTTTCGAAGAGTGAAGCTGGGAGGGCTCGGGCTATCGCATATATACGGAAGACAAATTGTAATTGTTTTATGTTCTTCAGGGACTCAAACGACCCTTTCTTGCGAAGTTTTCTCCAAGTTGCACTTGCCAATGCTTTACCGCAGTTCATCGTTTCTTCATGCAACGAGGAATGGCCTTCAATTAGAGGTTATCTGAAAGAAGTAGTTGACGCAGTTAGATTCCTTTCTGTGCGGTTTTCTTTGGACCATCTCTCAATTTTTTCCAGGAAGGGTTTCAAAAAAGATCAGAAAGAAATTCTCTTTGTGCCGAGCAGTGTACATTGGTGCCGAGCAGTGTACTCGTCAGGCCGAGGACAGGATGTTTTGCCCAGCGTGACAGCTATGGTAATCCCAGCCTCTGTGAAAACCTTCTCTTTTAAATTTCACACCAGCACACTCCCTGTGAAAACATGGATGGAAGAGCGACGTCTTTTTGTTGCTTCCAACAACTTGTGCGTTCTTTGTCAAAAACCTGAAACTACAGAGCATGTGTTTATAGACTGTTCGGATGCCATTTTCTTTTGGGACGTCATCATGACAACCCTAAAGAAGGAGTATCCGGTGACACCCTATGGAATCAGGTTCCTCAGTGTAAACAATAAAAACGATGTAGCAAATGATATGATTATGCTTTTAGGATTGTATAGTATCTGGCGCTCTGGAATGGCGGTGCGCCATGCGGATGTCAATGCGCAAACTGTGAGCGCATATTCCTGACACGGGAATTTTGCCAGTGCTTCAAAAATTGACAGCATTTGATGTTTATAATAGTTTCCGCCAACCAAAACATGGCAGGCGCTTTTTATTACATCGTTGACTTGTAAAAATGTAAAAAAAAGGAAATAAAGACAAAAAAAAAGAATTCTAGCGCCGCGTATGTTTCTGTTTCAGTCGTTTGTGCTGTGGTGTGCATGTGGTGTGTTCCTGACGTTGGGGTTACGGCGTATCGATGCAGAGAGTGCGGTGCGTGTAAATGCAAGCCTCTGTGAATTAGATTTACGTCCGAAAAGGCTCTTCGGGGCGACTTGTGCTTTTTTTCCCCGAGACTTTTTTAGGGCACAACTATGGACATTCCATTAGGCTCTGGTGTTTAACAATCAATTGCGAGCACAATCTACAAACGATCGGTTTTTTTTTTAAATAAGCAAATGCTTTCAGCGGGCTCAACCACGCCCGCAGTGATCGACGTAGTGCTCGAATATCCCCTCAAGGCATTCAAACACGCTTATAGCAGCGTGCTCGAAACCCTTAGGGGGCGCTTACTATACGCGTAGCCTGCTGGCGATGAGATATACATTATCAGAAGCCAAAACGAACGGCGCACTGAACGGGCTTGTTTACCGGCGGCCATTTCGGTTGAAGGGAGCAACGTTGCTCCTTCCGGTAAAGGCGCAACGTTGCTCCTTTTGGGGACGAACTTATGATACATCGCAGTTAGTCCTTTTAGGGAGGAAATACCACACCCTTTTTCCTTAGAGTGCAGGTTCGATTCCCGGCGGTGCCAGTAAATTCTTTTATTTGTTCGCTGGAGTTTTCTGTTGACAACAAAGGTCGCGAAAGAACCCTTGGGGGGTAGAGGTAAAAAGCTTTGCTTTAAAAAGGAACCATATGCTGGAAACTAACTGTTCATCTTTTAACTGGGTTTCAGGGTCGTACATTGAATGAAAACTGGTGTATATTTGTGACTAGCTAAAAGAAATACAAGAATCTTGTGTGCGAAAAACAGTTATCAGCTCTAAGACGAGCAACCCATGGTTCACCCGTGATGTCAAACGGCTTTTAAACAGAAAGAAAAGAGCCGACAGAAAGTTAACCGGAACCAACGACCCTGATGACTGGGACGACTACAAACATATTTCGTGTTTCGTGTTTCCGCCTTCATATACGTGTTATCGTAGGGATCGTAAAACAGGGGGCGGTGGCACTGCAGTTTTTGTCAAAAGTGGTGTGTCGTCGTATCAGTTGCCTGAGATTGATGTCTACCAGGAGAGTGTGCTTTGAAAATTTGTATTTTTACGAACCTAAATTATCGTCGTGGGTATGCACAGACACCGCAGTGCTGAACCCGAGTTTTTGTTAAAACTTTACGACCAGTCAAACCAGTATTGCAACCAACTTCTTTTAATTGTTGGAGATTTTAACCGGCCTAGTAATAATTGGGAAACGCTAAAGTGCAGCCCCACAGACATTTCGAATTATGAAAATTTTTTAGACATGCTCCAGGCCTTTGATCTGACTCAAACCGTTTTGCTTTCCACTCGGGTGACAAGCAGTACATCTTCGATCCTAGATCCTAGATCTTGTCCTCAACTACAACTGATATGACCACCGAAATTTCTGAAGGAATTTCAGACCAACTGGTTTACTTTACGTCATTACTCCCACGTCAATCCAACCCACCCCAATGCAAATTTATTATTATAAAGGAGTACACATCTGCTGATGGTGTAAATATAAATAATTATCTGGAAGAGGCCATTCTTTTGTGTGATGATAGTGATGACGGTTATAGATTATAGACAAAGTTCAAAGCTCACTGTCATGTCTGTATAAAACATTTCATTTCAGATAAAATAAAAAAAGTTGGCAGGATGAATCCGTGAATAAATACAGAAATAATTCTTGTAAAGCGCAAATTAAAACGCTGGCGGAAACATTCCAATGCTGCTCAAGCAGACATTTTTGAGTTACAGGCTACACTAAAGTGCATATTAGCTACTTCTAGGAATCACTACTTTAATGTAACACTCAATCGTTGTGTATCTGAAAGTGCCTCTATATTTTGGCAAGTTTTATGGAATATTTTGGCGTTTGGAGCGGCACGTGGACGAGAAGGGTTGGGGATGAAGTGTGCACCTGCCGCCTTGTTGTGAATGCAAACCAAGTCTAGATTAGAATAAGCGGCGATTCAGTCTCGTCCGCGTAGCTGCCGAAACAGCCTTTCATCGTTCAGCACTTCCTTTTTCCTTAGTGGTTATGTGTCATGTTGGTGATGTATGTGTTGACCACTAATTATGTCATTTTCAATTATATCGCCGTTTCGCGCTTGATACTCTGTATGTGTTTCTATTGTATGCGCTTGATATGTTGCATTGTATTTGAACATTTGATATATTATATGATACAATGTTTGATACAATGTGTTCTGAGCGTTTGAGATTTTGCAGTATGTTTTGAGGTATGTTGCACTCAAGTTGTGTGTTGCGTGTACTGTCCGGTGTCAAAGGCCCAGTCAGGTGGCTTTCAGGGCTGCCTTTCGCCTTGGCTCCAAGACGAAGCGCTACTGTACATCTTTTTGTCAATAACGAATAAAAAATCAACCAAACAGCAACAACAACAAAACAGAACGAACGTTGTGGTTTCCACCGAAATACGAAATCGCTTACCGCATGAGACTAGAGTATTGATTTGAGCGGAGTGCAATATTTCCCAGCACTTAGCGAGAAATACATAAATTTTCGTAACGTGCGCCCATTGCTCTTGACCACGTGTGCTCTTGGCCGAAAACCTTTGTATCACTGTTCTCGATAAGCGAACGTACAAATTTTGGTCTGTTGATATTAGATTGGCGCACAATTTATATTATTTTTCAGTTTTATTTTTGGATTCATACTACTACAATCAAAGTCGGTCTATTGTCGAAGACAGGCAGTGTTCACGATTATGTACGCGTCCAATATCTTAAAAAAGAATGAAGGGAATCGGAGGCTCCTTCCGTTATTCCACATTACAGTACTCAATCTTTGTACTTGTGCTTTCATGGAGGAAGATTTTCTCCGGGGAAAAAGTTTGTTCGGGCAGATAGCTCTTCGCACCCTCTCTCTTCTCTATCCTTTCACTTTTCGGAAATTGGTCCAGAAAACGGTAAAACATTTCGAGCAGCGCAGAACTTGCTGAAACGGAGGATTGCTTTTTAACACTCAGCACACAGCAGTCAGTACGGAGAACTGCACCAGAATTATGCTAATGAGATAATCTGCCGGGCTGAATTTTTGTGCCTAAAGGAATGGCCTTCATTTCCTGGAATGAACAAAAGTCAACCACATATTGAATAACGCGCTTCACAAAATCGGCGAACCTTCTCCAGCAGCTGGCTGCCAGAATTTTTACGTAGAATTCGATTAGTGGTTTCTGAAGGGCACAGTGACGTCAATGTGAGAACAATGCGGGACGTGTCACGAGCGTTCGAATTGCGTTATGGTAGAGCACAGGGACGTTCTTAGGACGTTGAGCGACCAACATCCGAAGAATATCCGAAGACCGACGTCCGAAGACCAACTTCGGACGTTGATCAAACCGCAATGACGACTGCGCGAAGCCATGCAACTCACGTTCAGGAAAGCGAGTGAAATGAAATTCACTGCGTGTTTTTTTTCATGTCTGTCCATCCAATTCAACAAGGTTTTACGGAAATCCTGCTTATAAGGCTTGACCCATCGATGGTGCACAGTTGATGAGGCGCGCTGTAGGGAAAAGCTCTGGACTAATTTTGACCTCCTTTAAGGTGCGTCCAAATGTCGAACACACGGATGTTTTCGCCTCCATCAGAAAAGCCGCCGGGAAGCAAACCTCGTCCTTGGGTTCAGCAGCACAACGCTTAGCCATACTGCGTTTTAGTTACGATTAGGGGGCATTCCTCCTGAAGCAGCGATTGCTAGTTACCTGCGGTAATCATTAGGAAAAAACTCTATAACAGTAAAGATTAAACTCAATTGACAAACGTAGCATAATGAGTTAAGGACGCGCGCACTATAACGGGTGTTACAGCCATTTCCAGGACAGTACTTGGTAGGCAGTGATAATCGCCAGTGAAAGTGACAGTGACAGTCAGTGATAGTCGCCAGGTGCAACTAAAATGCGACAAGCGCGAGTTTACAGTAGTACGTTTCTATTAGAGAACCCACTATAAGCTTAACACAGTGACATACTCAGGACAGGGACCACAACCTGCAGGCTGCGAGATAGATTGAGAGCATATTTGGACTGAAACATGTTTTATTGTTGAGAAAACTAGAAATCGGTTTTGATTTACTTATTTTCTGCTCTGTCGCAGTAAGAAAAACAAGAAACGTCGTCGCTGCTTACAGAGCGAATGCTGAGTCACCTAATACCAGAACCGCCGGGGATAGCGAGAAAGTACCAGCACTGCGGCAAATTATGTGCAGAAAGGTTCAGGCTGCGTTTCTCTTAGTCACTCCCTTAGGTGGTCCTTAATGTGAGTAGCTTTCCTTGTGTCTTACTTAATAATCAAAAAGTTTTTTCTTCGTAATCAAGAAGTCCTGTCGTACCTTGAGTGTAAGCCCCGTAAAGTGCTACTCCTGCTCCTCTTATTTAAAATGTATACTTCAGAGGCTTGATATAGTAAATATAGCTTTTGCTTACTACGCATCATTGAAGTTCGACAGCCTTGTGGTGCATTGGTGCCGCATAGGTTTAGCGCTTCTCTGGTAACAATGAACACAAACAGCACTTTATTATCTTCTATATAAGCAAAAAACCCCGCTTTGTGCATGCCCTGTCTCAACACGGAAGGCTGCGGCATCGACAATAAGAGCGGCCCGAAAGCAAATTATCTGCGTTTTCTGTGTGGAAACGACAGCAAGTGCTCAGGTATGTTACGGCAATTTGATTTCCTTTTTAGCTGCAATATTCCTTTCCCTTTCTCCAGAACTGGAGTCTGCACGTCGTAAAATCGGCCGAATAAGCCCTCGAGAAACAGATGCTTCTATGTGCCACTAAATCGATTCCCAACCCCTCACGTTTTGATTCTATTCCTGTTGCCATTTTCTGTGTGTTCTCTTGAAAACTCAAGCCCACAAAATTATGCAGATACTTTGGTAAACCAATCGGGATAAGGGGAAAGTTAGTACTTACACTTCCGTGGCTGATTATGAAGAAAGTATCCCCAGATGTTCCTTGTCGGATGATGTACACGCCAGGAGGGTAGAAATCCTGCACCATGAATACAGATGCCAAAGGGTCCCACTTCTTTTATTTCCAGTTATGTTGCCTATATTGTTGATGTATCTCTCATTATTGCTACGCCTACTTTGAGGTTTATCCCATGATTAGTCGTCTTTAGCTATTGGGTGCAGCGTGATATTGTCACGAAGCCAAAAACGACGCAGTTGTCTCCAAAGAAAATAAGTTTATTGGAGCGAACTTGTGCTCGATTAACAACTGAAAGAATACACAGGCGGCGAAACAGCAGTCAAGAAAGTGACGTGCGTAGTCTAGCGTCGAGAGTACAATACCCCGGCGTCTGCTCTGCAGGCTTTAAATCTTCCGGCGCGCGTGGTTCTCGAACCGTCGATTCACCTATAGAACATTGTAGATCCAATAAGATTATACTAGGCTGTTCACGTTAGATCTGAATGCTCTCCCTATCAAAATAGATAACACATGCGGCACAGAAAGACAGAATAAAACAAGCGCTTCCATTGGCACAGAGATAAAGCAGACCGGCGCAGCCGGGTGGTAAAGGCAAAACATAAATAAACAAACCCAATGCATGGTTAGCGGCATTATCCCCCCCTCTAAGATAGCATCGACCCGATGCTTACATAAGCGACAGTCCGAACAAATAAAAACGTAGAAGTCTGTCATCGTGCGTACAAAGGTTTTAAGCTAATCACGTGGACGACTTTGGGCCGCGTGCGTCGTCGTGATGTTCCAGAGCCACCATCGGGGATCACCTCATAAGTAAGTCGGCCAACACGTTGTAGAATTCGGTATGGTCCGAAATACCGTCGCAGAAGCTTCTCAGTGAGTCCACGTCGTCGGATGGGATTCGAAACCCACACACGATCCGCAGGGTGGTACTCGGCGTGTCGGCATCGAAGATTATAGCGTCTGGAATCCACCAGCTGCTGGTCGTATATACGAACTCGAGCGACCTGGCCGGCCTCCTCCGCACGTTGAAGGTATCCTTGGACGTCGGCGTTGAGGTCGTGGTCTTCTACGTGCGGGAGCATGGCGTCCAGCATCGTAGTCGGCCGTCTTCCGTAGACAAGCTCGAATGGTGTCATCTGCGTAGTTTACTGCGTCGCTGTATTTTACGCAAACGTGACATACGGTAGGACGTCGTCCGAAGTCTTATGTTTAACGTCGACGTACATAGCATATCCGTGATTGTCTTGGTCAGACGTTTTAGCGCTTTCGTCGAAATAAGCGAGCGCGGGGGGGGGGGGGTTTGCAGGCGTTGTTGCCGCTCTCAGAATGCTTTTTAGATGCGACTGCATTTCATTCACTCGCCTTGTCCATGCAGCGTCGGCATTGTTATCGTCCGCCCCTCCCCCATTCTCCTCGCAGCGCGAGCTGTGCTCTCCGCCGCTCACCCCCTCTCCTCTCCGATGCCAATCTCTCGTCCACACCCCTCCCCCTACAATATAAAAGAAATAATAGTTAGCGGCGCCCGGTTTCGATGCCACGACCCTGTGGGCGGAACGTGAGGTACATGGTGCTCTTCCCACTGCGCCACAAAACCGAGACAGAATGAAATGCTACGAACGCGCCTTATATCCTTGACTCATTCAAACTACGTCAAGAAGCTACTGATACAACGCATGATGGGGCAATGATTAACACTTGCAATAAAAGAAAAGAAGCTTACAGCAACAACAACAATACAGCAACAAGAAACTTACAGCAACAATCATGGAGTAAAGGTCGTTGCGACAGCGAAGCCCGAAGCATACCACTTAGAGAGATTGACCAAGATCGGCCAATAAAACATATTAATAATCATCAAACATAATAATCATACGCGTTCCCGACACGTTTCACGTGATTTCAGAATCAATCCAACGGAAACACCAAGTGAACCCCACATGCGTCGCATCTACACAGGGTTCCCCTCGCGGGGAGGTGGGCGCAATTTTTTCTTGGGCGTTTTCCCAGGCGAAAGGGGTGCTATCTTTTGTCAGGCGCGTGAGTTGCTCTGCAATGCGTGCGAAGCTTCCGACGAAGTGGCAGTAGTATGCGCACAGTCCGAGAAAACTTCGCACGCTCTTTTTATCTTTCGGTCAGGGAGTTCGCTATGGCTGAAGTTTTCGCCGGGTGAGGCAGGACTCCCGCGGCATTGACGACATGGCCCAAAAACTTCAGTTCCTCGGACGCGAAACGGCCCTTTCCAGGCTTCAGCGTTAACCCCGACGTACGAATGGCCTCGAGTACAGACCTTGCAGACCTTTGAGTACAGACCTTCGACGAACACCTTGTAAGGTGTTCGTCGAAGGTCCAGGAGAATACCACAACGTCGTCGAGGTATACGAGGCAGGTGTGCCACTTCAGGCCAGCTAGCGCAGTGTCCATTACTCTCTGCAACGTTGCTGGCGCCATGGATAGCTCAAACGGCATCACCTTGAACTCCTATAGGCCGTCCGGGAATATGAATGCAGTCATCTCTCGATCTCTCTCGTCCACTTCAATTTTCCAGTAGCCTGTCTTCAGACCCATCGATGAGAAGTACTTCGCGTGGCAGAGGTGGTCGCTGGGCGTTGTCGATACGTGGCAGGGGGTACAGGTCCTATTTGGTTATCTTGTTCAAACGCCGGTAGTGAACACAGAACCTTAGTGTGCCGCGTTTCTTCTTTACGAGTACGACCGACGCAGCCAACGTACTTTTAGATGGTTGTATAATGTTGTCGCTGAGCATGTCGTCGACTTGAGTCCGGATGGCTTCGTGCTCGTGTGAAGAGATGCGGTCCGGTGACTGTCGGGTAGGTCGGGCTCCATCCTCGGTTATTATCCGGTGCTTCGCCAGAGGTGTGTGACGTAACTTTGAGTCGACGAAAAACACTCGCTGTAGCGACGTAGCAAAGCGAATAGCTTGTTCCTTTCTTCTTGCAGTAGCGCAGGATTCACACCGAACGGCTGGCGGAGCCTCAAGGTTTCTACGTGTGTGCGTTCGAAGTCGGCGACCGCGATCACGTCACTTGCTTCTTGCGTTTCTTCGAGGAATGCAATTGCCGCGCCCTTGTTTAAATGCTGGTACTCCTCCGTGAAATTAGTAACCAAAACGTGGGATTGGTGTTCCCTGAAGCGCGCAATGCCTCTTGCGACAGAGACACCACGGTCGAGAAGTAACCTTTGATCACTGTCTACGATAGCGTCGACGTCACAGGAGCATCTTCACAGTAGACCGCGATCATCAAGCATGCGCGGGGTGGCAGGGTGACATGATCATCGGCAATCTTTACAGCTGCACGGTGTTCGGGGTTCGGTTCCGGCGTCATGGAGTGATCGGAGAAAAAAGTTATCGACTTGGTCGGCAGATCAATTATTGCGCTGTTGTCTGTCAAAAAGTCAATTCCGAGAATCACTTCGCGGGAGCAGTTAGGCAAGATAACGAACGTGGCAGGGTACGTCGTGCCGTGTATGGTGACGCGAGATGTGCACGTTCCACTTGGCGTCACGAGGCGGCCTCCTTCTGTGGGTATGTGCTGATCGTCCCATCTGGTCATAACTTTCTTCAGCTTAGACGCAAATGGTCCCCTCATTACTAAGTAGTCGGCTCCCGTGTCTACGACAGCGACTACGTCAAAGCCGTCGACGGACACCTTGACGTCGGATGCTGCCTTCCTCGAGTTCCGGGTGCGTCGGGGCGTCGCTTCTCAGCTTGTGCGTGTTGACGGTCGTGCACTGCGCGTCGTTGTCGTCCTCTTTTCAGCGGCAATCTCGGTCATGTCGGGTACGCGTCGCGCCGTGTAGCTGTCGTCGTGTTCGGCAGTCTCGTCAAGGTTAGGTCGGGTTGTCTGGATGAGGGCATGTCGTGAATCAATGTCTTCGGCGCGTCCTCGCGTCATTGGAGGGTTTCCGGTTTTTCGCTGTAGAGCTACTTCATCTCCAGACGTTGCTGCTTTTAGTTTCCCCCGCGTTGGCTGGGGGACCTTCCACTTGCGAAATCAGCATTGCTACGGCAGTTGAGCGACTGTTATGGGTAGCGCGACGGCGATCGGTTGAAACGGGCTGGTCCACGGCTGGTGTTGGACAGGTATTCTTCGATCTCCGATGGACGCTGGCCGGGTCGGGGACGGGGTGCGTCGACGAAGAAACGTCGCAAACCAAGCCTCTTGTAGGAGCAGCGACGGTAGATGTGGTCGGCCCCTCCGCAGTGGTAGCACAGAGGACGATTATTGGGAGTTCACCATACGTTCGTTTTCCTCGGCGTGTGGTTTTGGACTACCCGGGGTCGAGCGGGCGACATTGGGCGACGGTACGGCGGGGCCTCTTGACGATGTGTTGGAGCAGGGCGTGATCGAAGAACAGCCGTGGTGTATGTCATAGCTCGTGGCTCGCGGGGTACTTCGGATAGCGAAGAAGTTCCCAACGCTTGTTGCACTTCTTCCCTAATCACGCCGGTAAGGGTAGCGACTTAGGGCTGTTGCGGCGTGCGGCGTGGGCTCGAAAGGCGAATCGAAAGCCGTGGGTGGGGTCCCCACTCTGGGCGCGTGTTTTTCTTTCTTTCTTTCTGCGTAAATAATACTAATAAAAAATATATCTTCACTAACGGTAAAAAAATAGTCTAACCGTTCCCCTATGCCTCCTTTGGCATTATAGACTGCCGGCATTTCTTTCTCTATTCCCCTCGTTTCCAAATCATATTATCCTGCTAAAGCTTAGCGAGGGCCTCGCTTCTGGCATCCTTGATACCAAAATAGCATAAGAGGGTTTCCCGACAGTTACCCGCTGATGACAGGGTGTAGACGTTCGAGTCACGCCCCGGAGTTCGAAAACAAGGTCCCCTTCTCCCTGTATAGTCTGAGTGGCGCTGGCTACCACCCTCATACGTCCGATACAGTTGAAGTAAATATAAATACCCCAGAAAGTGAAGGAGAACACAGTCGCCCTGATACCCGAATTTGTAAGGCATTCGAGATCTAATTGAAAGGCGTGGGTTCGGTCCCCACTCTGGGCGCGTGTTTTTCTTTCTTTCTTTCTTTCTTTCTTTCTGCGTAAATATAATAGTAAAACATATATCTTCATTAACGGTAAAAAAATAGTCTAACCATTCCCCTATGCCTCCTTTGGCGTTCTAGACTGCCGGCATTTCTTTCTGTATTTCCTAACGAGCCCCTAATTTCCAAATGATATTATCCTGCGAAAGCTTAGCGAGGGCCTCGCTTCTGGCAGCCTTGATGCCAAGATAGCATAAGAGGGTTTCCCGCCAGTTACCCGCTCATGACAGGGTGCAGACGTTCGAGTCACGCCTCGGGGTTCGAAAAGAAGGTCCCCTTTTCCCTGTATAGTCTGAGTGGCGCTGGCAACCACCGTCATACGCCAGATGCAGTTTTAGTAAGTATAAATACCCCAGAAAGTGAAGGAGTGCAGTCGCCAGATAGCCGAATTGATAAGGCATTCGAGATCTAATCGAAAGGCGTGGGTTCGGTCCCCACTGTTGGCGCGTGTTTTTCTTTCTTTCTTTCTTTCTTTCTTTCTACGTAAATAATAATAATAAATATATATCTTCACTAACCGTAAAAAAATAGTCTAAATATTCCCCTATGCCTCCTTTGGCATTGTAGACTGCCGGCATTTATTTCTGTATTTCCCAATGAGCCCCTCATTTCCAAATCATATTATCCTGCGAAAGCTTATCCAGGGCCTCGGTTCTGGTAGCCTTGATGCCCAGATAGCATAAGAGGGTTTCCCGCCAGTTACCCGCTCATGACAGGGTGCAGACGTTCGAGTCACGCCCCGGGGTTCGAAAAGAAGGTCCCCTTCTTCCTGTATAGTCTGAGTGGCGCTGGCTACCATCCTCATACGTCAGATACAGTTGTAAATATAAATACCCCAGAAAGTGAAGGAGATCACAGTCGCCCAGATACCAGATTTGGTAAGTGTTTCGATATCTAATCGAAAGGCGTGAGTTCGGTCCTTACTCTGGGCATGTGTTTTTCTTTCTTTCTTTCTACGTAAATATAATAATTATATATATATCTTCACTAACGGTAAAAAAATAGTCTAACCATTCCCCTATGTCTCCTGTGGCATTGTAGACTGCCGGCATTTCTTTCTGTATTTCCCAACGAGCCCCTCATTTCCAAATCGTATTATCCTGCTAAAGCTTAGCGAGGGCCTCGGTTCTGGCAGCCTTGATGCCCAGATAGCATAAGAGGGTTTACCGCCAGTTACCTGCTCATGGCAGGGTGCAGACTTTCGAGTCACGCCCCGGGGTTCGAAAAGAAGGACCCCTTCTCCCTGTATAGTCTGAGTGGCGCTGGCTACCACCCTCATATGCCAGATACAGTTGTAGTAAATATAAATACACCAGAAAGGGAAGGAGAACACAGTCGCCCAGATAGCCGAATTGGTAAGGCATTCGATATCGAATCGAAAGGCGTGGGTTCGGTCCCCACTCTGGGCGCGTATTTTTCTTCCTTTTTTCCTTTCTTTCTTTCTACATAAATATTAATAATAAAAAAGATATCTTCACTAATGGTAAAAAATAGTCTAACCATTCCCCTATGCCTCCTTTGGCGTTGTAGACTGCCGGCATTTCTTTCTGTATTTCCTAACGTAACAAGCCCCTAGCGAAAGCTTAGCAAGGGCCTCGGTTCTGGCAGCCTTGATGCCAAGATAGCATAAGAGGGTTTCCCGCCAGTTACCCGCCCATGACAGAGTGTAGACGTTCGAGTCACGCCTCCGGGTTCGAAAAGAGGGTCCCCTTCTCCCGGTATAGTCTGAGTGGCGCTGGCTACCACCCTCATAGGTCAGATGCAGTTGTAATAAATATATATATATACCCCAGAAAGTGAAGGACACCACAGTCGCCCTGATACTCGAATTGGTAAGGCATTCGAGATCTAATCGAAAGGCGTGGGTTCGGTCCCTACTCTGTGCGCTTTTTTTCTTTCTTTCTTGCTACGTAAATAATAATAATAATATATATATCTTCACTAATGGTAAAAAAAATAGTCTAACCATTACCCTATGCCTCCTTTGGCGTTGTACACTGCCGGCATTTCTTTCTGTATTTCCTAACAAGCCCCTCATTTCCAAATCATATTATCCTGCGAAAGCTTAGCGAGGGCCTCGGTTCTGGCAACCTTGATGACAAGATAGCATAAGAGGGTTTCCCACCAGTTACCCGCTCATGAAAGGGTGTAGACGTTCGAGTCACGCCCCGGTGTTCGAAAAGAAGGTCCCCTTCTCCCTGTATAGTCTGAGTCGCGCTGGCTACCACCCTCATTTGTCAGATGCAGTTGCAGTTAATATAAATACTGCAGAAAGTGAAGGAGACCACAGTCGCCCAGATACCCGAATTTGTAAGGCATTCGAGATCTAATCGAAAGGCCTGGGTTCGGTCCCCACTCTGTGCGCGTGTTTTTATTCCTTTTTTCTTTCTTTGTTTCTACGTAAATATTCATAATAAAAAATATATCTTCACTAACGGTAAAAAAAAGTCTATCCTTTCCCCTATGCCTCCTTTGGCGTTGTAGACTGCCGGCATTTCTTTCTGTATTTCCTAACGTAACGAGCCCCTTATGTCCAAATCATATTATCCTGCGAAAGCTTAGCGAGGGCCTCGGTTCTGCAGCCTTGATGCCAAGATAGCATAAGAGGGTTTTCCGCCAGTTACCCGCCCATGACAGGGTGTAGACGTTCGAGTCACGCCCCGGGGCTCGAAAAGAGGGTCCCCTTTTCCCTGTATAGTCTGAGTGGCGCTGGCTACCACCCTCATACGTCAGATACAGTTGAAGTAAATATAAATACCCCAGAAAGTGAAGGAGAACACATTCGCCCAGATAGCCGAATTGGTAAGGCATTCGAGATCGAATCGAAAGGCGTGGGTTCGGTCCCCACTCTGGGCGCGTATTTTTCTTCCTTTTTTCCTTTCTTTCTTTCTACATAAATATTAATAATAAAAAAGATATCTTCACTAATGGTAAAAAATAGTCTAACCATTCCCCTATGCCTCCTTTGGCGTTGTAGACTGCCGGCATTTGTTTCTGTATTTCCTAACGGGCCCCTCATTTCCAAATCATATTATCCTGCGAAAGCTTAGCGAGGGCTTCGTTTCTGGCAGCCTTGATGCCAAGATAGCATAAGAGGGTTTCCTGCCAGTTACCCGCTCATGACAGGGCGTAGACGTTTGAGTCAAGCCCCGGGGTTCGAAAAGAAGGTCCCCTTCTCCCTGTATAGTCTGAGTGGCGCTGGCTATCACCGTCATACGCCAGATACAGTTGTAGTAAATATAAATACCCCAGAAAGTGAAGGAGAACACAGTCGCCCAGATAGCGGAATTGGCAAGACATTCGAGATCTAATTGGAAGGCGTGGGTTCGGTCGTCACTCTGGGCGCGTGTTTTCCTTTCTTTCTTTGTTTCAACATAAACAATAATAATAAAAATATATCTTCACTAACGGTAAAAATAGTCTAACCATTCCCCTATGCCTCCTTTGGCGTTGTAGACTGCCGGCACTTCTTTCTGTATTTCCTAACGAGCCCCTCATTTCCTAATCTCATTATCCTGCGAAAGCTTAGCGAGGGCCTCGGTTCTGGCAGCCGTGATGCCAAGATAGCATAAGAGGGTTTCCCGCCAAGTACCCGCGCATGACAGGGTGTAGAGGTTCGAGTCACGCCGCGGGGTTCAAAAAGAAGGTCCCCTTCTCCATGTATAGTCTGAGTGGCGCTGGCTACCAGCCTCATACGTCAGATACAGTTGTAATAAATATAAATACCCCAGAAAGTGAAGGAGAACACAGTCGCCCAGATAGCCGAATTGGTAAGGCATTCGAGATCTAATCGAAAGGCCTGGGTTCGGTCCCCACTCTGGGCGCGTGTTTTTCTTTCTGCCTTTCTTTATTTCTACGTAAATAATAGTACTAAAAAAAGATATCTTCACTAACGGTAAAAAATAGTCTAACCATTCCCCTATGCCTCCTTTGGCGTTGTAGACTGCCGGCATTTCTTTCTGTATTTCCTAACGAGCCCCTCATTTGCAAATCTTATTATCCTGCGAAAGCTTAGCGAGGGCCTCGCTTCTGGCAGCCTTGATGCCAAGATAACATAAGAGGGTTTCCTGCAAGTTACCCGCTCATGACAGGGTGTAGTGGTTCGAGTCACGCCCCGGGGTTCGAAAAGAAGGTCCCCTTCTCCCTGTATAGTCTGAGAGGCGCTGGCTATCACCGTCATACGCCAGATACACTTGTACTAAATATAAATACCCCAGAAAGTGAAGGAGAACACAGTCGCCCAGATAGCCGAATTGGTAAGGCATTCGAGATCTAATCGAAAGCCGTGGGTTCTGTCCCCACTCTGGGCATGTGTTTTTCTCTCTTTCTTTTTACGTAAATAATTATAAAAAATATATTTTCACTAACGGTAAAACAATAGTCTAACCATTCCCCTATGCCTCCTTTGGCGTCGTAGACAGCCGGCATTTCTTTCTGTATTTCCTAACGGGCCCCTCATTTCCAAATCATATTATCCTGCGAAAGCTTAGCGAGGGCTTCGCTTCTGGCAGCCTTGATGCCAAGATAGCATAAGAGGGTTCCCGCTAGTTACCTGCTCATTACAGGGTGTAGACGTTCGAGTGACACCCCGGGGTTCGAAAAGAAGATCCCCTTCTCCCTGTATAGTCTGAGTGGCGCTGGCTACCACCGTCATACGCCAGATACACTTGTACTAAATATAAATACCCCAGAAAGTGAAGGAGAACACAGTCGCCCAGATAGCCGAATTGGCAAGGCACTCGAGATCTAATCGAAAGCCGTGGGTTCTGTCCCCACTCTGGGCACGTGTTTTTCTCTCTTTCTTTCTTTCTACGTAACTAATAATAATAAAAAATATAGTTTCACTAACGGTAAAACAATAGTCTAACCATTCCCCTATGCCTCCTTTGGCGTCGTAGACTGCCGGAATTTGTTTCTGTATTTCTTAACGAGCCCCTCATTTCCAAATCATATTATCCTGCGAAAGCTTAGCGAAGGCCTCGGTTCTGGCAGCCTTCATGCCATGATAGCATAAGAGGGTTCCCGCTAGTTACGCGCTCATGACAGGGTGTAGACGTTCGAGTGACACCCCGGGGTTCTAAAAGAAGATCCCCTTCTCCCTGTATAGTCTGAGTGGCGCTGGCTGTCACCGTCATACGCCAGATACAGTTGTAGTAAATATAAATACCCCAGAAAGTGAAGGAGAACACAGCCGCCCAGATAGCCGAATTGGTAAGGTATTCGAGATCTAATCGAAAGCCGTGGGTTCTGTCCCCACTCTGGGCGCGTGTTTTTCTCTCTTTCTTTCTACGTAAATAATTATAAAAAATATATTTTCACTAACGGTAAAACAATAGTCTAACCATTCCCCTATGCCTCAATTGGCGTTGTAGACTGCCTTCACTTCTTTCTGTATTTCCTAACGAACCCCTCATTTCCTAATCTTATTATCCTGCGAAAGCTTAGCGAGGGCTTCGCTTCTGGCAGCCTTCATGCCAAGATAGCATAAGAGGGTTTTCTGCCAGTTACCCGCCCATGCCAGGGTGTAGACGTTTGAGTCTCGCCCGGGGGTACGAAAAGAAGGTCCCCTTCTCCCTGTATATTCTGAGTGGCGCTGGCTACCACCCTCATACGTCAGATACAGTTGTAGTATATATAAATACCCCAGAAAGTGAAGGAGAACACAGTCGCCCAGATAGCGAAATTGGCAAGGCATTCGAGATCTAATCGGAAGGCGTGGGTTCGGTCGTCACTCTGGGCGCGTGTTTTCCTTTCTTTCTTTGTTTCTACGTAAACAATAATAATAAAAAATATATCTTCACTAATATAAAAATAGTCTAACCATTCCCCTATGCCTCCTTTTGCGTTGTAGACTGCCGGCACTTCTTTCTGTATTTCCTAACGAGCCCCTCATTTCCAAATCATATTATCCTGCGAAAGCTTAGCGAGGGCCTCGGTTCTGGCAGCCTTGATGCCAAGATAGCATAAAAGGGTTTCCCGCCAGTTACCCGCTCATGACAGGGTGTAGACGTTCGAGTCACGCCCCGGGGTTCGAAAAGAAGGACCCCTTCTCCCTGTATATTCTTAATTGGCGCTGGCTACCACCCTCATACGTCAGATACAGTTGTAGTAAATATAAATACCCCAGAAAGTGAAGGAGAACACATTCGCACAGATAGCCGAATTGGTAAGGCATTTGAGATGTAATAGGAAAGCGTGGGTTCGTTCCCCAGTCTGGGCGCGTGTTTTTCCTTCTTTCTTTCTATGTAAATAATAATAATAAATAATATATCTTCACTAACGGTAAAAAAATAGTCTAATCATTCCCCTATGCCTCCTTTGGTGTTGTAGACTGCCGGCATTCCTTTCTATATATATACATATACTGGAGGTGGTGGGTTCGGATCCCACCCGGCGGGCATTTTTTCACCAATTTCTTTATGACTCAAAAAATTCTTCATCTGTTTCTATGACCCAGCACAACCTTTCCGTTGCTTTCCAAGGTTTTCTTGACTGCCAGCCAACCTTTATTACTGTCTTATTATTTTTTATATATATATATATATATATATATATATATATATATATATATATATATATATATATATATATATATATATTGCCGCAAACCATGCATTGGGTTTGTTTCTTTGTGTTTTCCTCTTGCCGCCCTGCTGCGCTGGTCTGTGTTATCGGTGTCGTGTGTGCCAAGGGAGGCGCGTGTTCCGTTCGTTCTTTCTGTGCCGCATGTCTTATCTCTTCTGATAGGGAGAGCGTTCCGAACTAACGCGAACATCCTAGAATAATCTTCGTTGATCTACAGTGTTCTGGATACAATTCGACTATTCCAGAAACCCTCGCGCCACGCCGAGGGATAAATTCCCGCTCAGCAGATGCCGCGGCATTCGAATCGTCGACACGAGTCTACGCACGTCACTTTGTTGACTGCTGTTTCGCCACGTGTGTATTCTTTCAGTTGTTAGAGGAGAACTAGTTGGCTCCAAACAACCTGTTTTTCTTCAAGACAGCTGCGTCGTCTTTGGCTACGAGTCATCTAGTGGAGGTTGAAGGTACATGCGGTTGCGCAGCGGGAAGCTGGCCGCCAGGTAGTGCACGAGGGCACTGTTCTGAGGCTGCTTCTTGATGACCTGCAGCACCTGCTTGCCCACCTCCTTCTGAGTTCAAGGTGATGCCACTTGAGCTGTGCACGGCGCCCGCAACGTATTAAAAGGTCATGGGCACTATGCTAGCTGGCCTGAAGTGGCACACCTGTTTGGTATACCTTGACGACGTTGTGGTATTCGTCCGCACTTTCGATGAGCGCCTTGCAAGGTTGGAGTCTGTACTCGAGGCTATGCGCTCGTCGGAGTAAACGCTGAAGCCCGAAAAGTGCCGCTTCGCTTACGAAGAACTCAAGTTTTTGGGACACGTCCTTAGCGCCGCAAGAGTCCTGCCTGACCCGGCGAAAACATCAGCCATTGCGAACTTCCCAAGACCGAAAGACAAAAAGAGCGTGCGGAGATTTCTCGGACTACGCGCATACTACCGGCGCTTCGTCGCAAGCTTCGCACGCATTGCAGAGCCACTCATGCGCCTGACAAAAGATAGCACCCCTTTCACCTGGGAAAACGCCCAAGAAAACGCATTCCACGAGCTGCAACAACGTCTGCGAAACCCACCCGTGTTCGCTCATTTCGACGAAAATGCCGAAACGGAAATGCACACGGACGCCAGCAATATAGGTTTGGGTGCCGTCCTCTCCAAAAGCAAAGCGGTACCGAAACGGTAATCGCCTATGCAAGCCGTGGTCTGTCTAAGGGGGAAAAAAAACTACTCTGCCTCCGAAAAAGAATGCCTGGCTATAATATGGGCCATTTAGAATTTTCGCCCACACTTGTATGGCAGACCGTTCAAGGTTGTGACAGACCACCATGCGCTGTGTTCGATCACCAATTTGAAGGACCCCTTTGGCCGTCTTGGGCGGTGGAGCTTGCGCCTGCAAGAGTTCGACGTTACAATAGTCTACTAATCCGGATGGAAACACTCCGACGCCGACTGCCTGTCCCGCGCCCCCGTCGACCCACCACCACAAGACAGCGCGTTCTTCGGAGTCCGGACAGAGAGCGACCTACCCGCCAAGCAGCGTTCCGACCCCGACCTGAGCGTCATGATCGACTACGTCGAAGGATGCAACGTCGGAGTGCCTAGGGCGTTCAAGAGGAACCTACCAGCATTCACCCTCAAAAACTGCGCCCTCGTGAATAATTTCAGCCCCGGAACGAGAACGAATTATCTATTTGTCATACCCGCAGACCTTCGTGACTAAATTTAGGAAGCGTGCCACGACGACCCGTCTTCCTGAAATCTCCCCACAGCTCGCACTATTGCAAAAATTGAGGCGAAGTATTTCTAGCCCCGAATTACATCCGACGTCACCCACAACGTTCTGAGTTGCCATGACTGCCAGTGACGAAATACGCCGCCGACAAGACCCGCCGGACTTCTGCAACCAATCGCCGTCCCATCGAGGCCCTTTCAACAAATTGGAATGGACCTTCTAGGCTCGTTCCCTACGTCACGATCAGAGAACAAGTGGATTGTCGTAGCTACAGACTACATGACGCGCTACGCAGAGACCGCCGATTTTCCGATGGGGACTGCACAAGAAGTCGCCAAGACCGCGGAACTGCCTTCACCGTGGAACTTATGCAAGGAATCTTACGCTACAGCAACACGGATAACCGAAGAATGACGGCGTACCACCCCCAAACGAACGGACTAACGGAGCGCCTGAACAAGACAATCGCGGATATGCTGTCTATGTACGGCGATGTTGAACATAAGACTTGGGACGAAGTCCTTCCGTATGTCACGTTTACGTACAACATGGCTATCCAGGAATCCACACAGATGACACCATTCGAGCTTGTCTACGGAAGACGGCCGACTACTATGCTTGACGCCATGCTTCCCCACGTGGAAGATGACCTCAACGCCGACGTCCAAGGATACCTCCAACGTGCGGAGGAGGCCCGACAGCTCGCTCGAGTTCGCACAATGGACCAGCAGCTGGTGGATGCGAGACACTACAACCTGTGACGCCGAGACGCCGAGTACCGCCCAGGGGATCGTGTGCGGGTTTGGAGTCCCATCCGACGACGTGGACTCAGTGAGAAACTTCTACGGCGGTTTTTCAGACCCTACCAGATTCTCAACGTGTTGGCCACGTTACCTACTAGTGTTCCCCGACGGTGATTCCGGAACATCACGACGGCGCACGCGGCCCGAAGTCGTCCAACCCGCCGCGGTGGCTCAGTTGCTAAGGCGTTGCGCTGCTGAGCACGAGGTCGCGGGTACGATTCCCGGCCGCGGCGGCCGCTTTTCTGATGGAGGCGAAAAGCAAAAACGCCCGTGTGTTAAAGATCCCCAGGAGGTCAAAATTAATCCGGAGCCCTCCACTACGGCGCGCCTCAACGCCTGCGTTGCGTCGGCGCATCAAACCCTACAATCAATCAACCGAAGTCGTCCACGTGGTTCGCTTAACTAAAACCTTTTTACGCACGATGGCTGACTTTTTTATTTGTTCGGACTGTCGCTTGTGTTAGCATCGCGTCGATGCACTCTTAGAGGGGGGGTAATGCCGCGAAGCATGCATTGGGTTTGTTTATATGTGTTTTGCTTTTGCCGCCCGGCTGAGCCGGTCTGTGTTATCTGTGTTGTGTGTGCCAAGGAAGGCGTGTGTTCCGTTATTTCTATCTGTGCCGCATGTGTTATCTCCTCTGACTGGGAGAGCGTTCCGAACTAACGCGAACAGCCTAGAATAATCTTAGTTGGTCTACAGTGTTCTGGATACAATTCGACTATTCCAGAAACCCTCGCGCCTTGTGATAAATGCCCGCTGAGCAGATGCCGCGGCATTCGAATCATCGACACCAGTCGACGCACGTCCCTTTGTTGACTGCTGTTTCGCCGCCTGAGTATTCTTTGAGTTATTAGGGGAGCACAAGGTCACTCCAAAAAACTTGTTTCTTCAAGACAGCTGCGCCGACTTTGGCTACGTGACAATTATATATATATATATATATATATATATATATATATATATATATATATATATATATATATATATATATAGGAAATGAGGGGCTTGTTGAAATAACACAGAAATCAAAATTGGCAGTCAAGAAGACCTCGGAAAGCAAAGGGGAGGATGTAGTTGGTCAAGATAAAGAATTAGGAAAATAAGAAAGTGGAGAAAAAATGCCCGCCAGGTGGGATCCGAACCCACGACCTCCAGAATACCGGTCTGGTGCAATAACCACTACGCTACCGGCCGGGCTACTTTAGGCTCCACTTTCTGGGGTAGTTATGTTCAGGTGTTTTTCTTTCCTGGGCTTGGGGGTGGTAGCCAGCGCCACTCGGACTACTCGGGGTGAAGGGGACCTTCTTTTTTTAACCCCCGGGCCGTGACTCGAGCGTCTACGACATGTCGAGAGTGGTCGTCCAGCTTTTAACCCTCTTAAGCTCCCCATGGCACACACACACACATATATATATATATATATATATATATATATATATATATATATATATATATATATATATATATATATATATATATATATATATATATGAAGACGACAGCTTCTTCGTCGTCGTCCCAGCCTCCGACGACGAAGCTGTGTGGGTGTGCGTGCCCGCTACCTACACGGGTTCTGTATAGGGCTCCATGTAAATAAGCTGTAAATACATCGTTCGACTGTCTCATCGTTCTTGTCGTGTGTCCTGCCGCCACGCAACGTTTTGGTAGAGTGTGTGAGGTACTTCCCTGTCCTGGCCCAGCTACGCGCCTCATCTGCCTCGACGGATTCATCGAGAGGGCGTGACCCGCTTCGGCAGCCCCAGCCCCGCCGCTACCAGCACTCGACGACGTACGCCTGCCCGTATCCCTAGTCCCTGACGAGCCGATCCAGAACCTCCAAGACCTGATGTCACGTGACCCGACGACGACGATGTGTCACAAGCCCACTAGTCCGACATGGTTCCTTCAACGTTTGTTCGGTGCCTTGACGAGGTAGTGTCGCGGGAGCAGGCATTACCCACGACATCATCTTCGGTGTGGCGGCAAGGACTTCATTGTAGATTGTTATCTCATCTTTCCTCCTCACCACATCACCTGCTACTGCGGCGTCGACCGGGCTGGTCACTTTCAATCCGTGGTCCATATTACGAGAAAACGATGAAGAGGGCAACGCAATTACATCGGTCGTCCCAGCCTCCGACGATGAAGCCGTGTGGGTGCGCGCTACCTGCGCGGGTTCTGTCTTGGTCACCATGTACATAAGCTGTAAATACATTGTTTACAAGAATGTATTTACAACGCCACGCAACCCATATATATATATATATATATATATATATATATATATATATATATATATATATAGAATCTAGCTATTTAACAACAATATTCTTTGATTATGAGGTGAAGCCCCTTACGCTAGACAGGCAATGAGGCGCGCCGTAGAATAACGCGCCCAATTAATTTTGACCACCTGGGAATCTTTACCGTGCGCCGAAATCTCTAACACACCGGCGTTTTCGCTATTTTTTATTCTCCGTAGTGCTTACGGCTTCTAAGCTCACTTAGAAAATATGGTTTTGTTGGCAAAATTCACTGCCGCGGCCGCTCACTTCAAATTTAACAACTGTCGCAGTGCAGGAGCATCTGTTAAATAGACCCGGAATGCCTTCCAAGAATCGTTGTATCGCAACATTTGCGAATCCTCTATCAATGTTATCACAAGTGAAAAGCATGCATAGCCAGCATTACATTAAATGAAAGCATGGAACTTCCGCTGTCTGTTCGCATGCGAGCTAAATGACGAACTTTACAATGGAGGGCATATGAACAAACAGCGGCTGTATAACGCGGAAAGTTGAGAGAGTTTCTTATGAACTAATGAACTCATACGTCTAGCGAACGTGGAACTGGACGAAGAAAACAAAAGACAAGAGAAAACGCACGCTGGTCACGGATGGATTATCATACATAAACGCGTTGACAGCTCCTAGTGTACCGGAAATGAGGCCGGTTAAAGCGGTACGTGGGGCGATTGGGTTACTAATGGAGTCATACTTCTACTTCTATATACTAGCGTGTGTCTCGTCTTTTATTTTTTCTTTGTCCAGTGTTACATTCGCTAGAAGTATGAGTTCATTGGCTCGTATAATCTCCACACCCGTTACGTCGGATGTGACAGACACCAAGTGCCGGTCAGAAAAACGAATAAAACCCCAAAAGAGAACAGGGGCGCCCTAAAAAACTCCAGTCGCACTCAAGGCTGCCTACGTGCGGCAGTTCTAAGCCATTGAAATGCACTTAAACCGACGGCATTTTCTCTTAAGTTTCGCCAACGCCTTTGTCTTCACGGAATATATGCCTTGCGTGGTAGCTTGGCATAACGGCGGAGGTGTCGCGGGCTGGTGCTGCTTTCAACTGCAGCAAGCACCTGCACACTTAATCGCCGTGCGTATTTCTGTTTTCTTTTGCATATTCTTTTCAGAGGCGATTCCTTGGGTGACCACGTTTTGCAGGTCCTATTAGGTAGAGTGTTCTAAATCCAGTGCAATAGAAACAGCACAACAGCAGAAACGTGTTCAGTGGTGTGTGTACCCTTATTACCGTCGTAATTATTACTTTCTGTTTACGTTGTTTTCTTCTTCACTTTGGCACTGAGAGGCTTGGCTAATCCCGCTTGTTATCCCTACATATGCACTACAGGCGCAAACGTTTCTCGCTACTTTTTAAATTATCATGCTCAAATAACTCCCGCAGGACTCTGATCATGTGACTGTCGTGCCTCACTGCAATCGTTGTTTTTATTCTCCCTTTGCGTGGTTTGCTCCTTCTCTTGTTTTGTCTTCCTTAACCCTCAGAAGTCCTACATACACATCATTGATTGATTGTTCTGATTGATTGATTGATTGATTGATTGATGGATGGATTGATTGATTGATTGATTGATTGATTGATTTATTGATTGATTGATTGATTCCTTCCGTGAGCAGCGTGCGTTTTCTCTTGGCTTTTGTTTTCTTCGTCCAGTTCCACGTTCGCTAGACGTATGAGTTCATTTCCAGATTGACTGATTGATTGATTGTGGGGGTTAACGCACCGACGCTTCACAGGTGATGAGGCGCGGCGTGGTGGACGGCTCCGGATTAGTTTTGACCAACTGGGGATCTTTCACCTGCGCCGAAATCTCAACCACTCGGGCTTTTTTGCTTTTCGCCTCCGCCATAAAGCGGCCGCCACGGCCGGGAATCGCACCCGCGTCTCCGTGCTGAGCAGCGCAACGCCTTAGTCATGGAGCCACCGCGGTGGGTCCATTACTAATGCAAACTTGCAAACATGTTACTATTGCAAACGTGTTTCGCTGCCTTTCTAATCGGCATGCCCAAATTACTCCTGTAGGCCACAGTACCTGTGCCTGACGCCTGTACTGAGGTGCGCTTTGGTTCACTGTGGTTCACCTTTGGTTTGCAAAAGGCAAGGATCGGCTGTTGGGCTGGCTATGCATGCTCGACTCGCATTCCGTATATTCGGATACACGTGAGAGTAAAATCGGCTTGTCTTCCTTCCACCGGCTATTTTAGGAACCTGCACTTGGCCACGCCAACGCCAGAGTTGAGATGTTCGCGTCATGGGGCATTCTATGCTTTCGCGTTAGGAGTTGGAATTATCCGCCTAATGCTTAGACCTATGTTTACTGAAACTAGATATGCTGGGAAACCCAACGCAGGACGAACCTCAGTAACCGGCTGAAATATTTTCATCTAATTCAGGTCACACACACTTCAAATTCCTGTTTTATTTTTGCAACCTGCCTTCTCCTAGTAACAATGTGTTATCCGCGGTGTACACGAATTGTCATTACAAATTATAGGCTCCAGGAAACGATAAGCTACGGAGAGAAATGGACAACGAATCAGAAAAGCGTTAAAATGAAAGTCCATATGTCATGAAAGCGAGGCACTGGGGACAATATATAACAGAGAATAAAAGACGCTAGCAATGCAATATTGAAGGGTATGGAGACAGCTGTAGCTTTTGGTGTGTAGGAACACTATTACGGTCATTGCTGGGCCGGGAAAAGCATCTTGGTAGTCAAATGTCGATGGCATGAGGCACTGTGCTGGTGAAATTCAAACAACAAGCTAAGAAGAACGTAAAATATTTTACAGTAAAATTAAATACCAATTTTACTAAGCGCAGCAAGTTCTCAATTTGTTATCGTCAGAGCCACCTGGGTTTTGCCATTCTAGCATAGAATTCCCAGGTTACCACTGCGCTCTAACACAATCCCTTTTTTGCAATCCCCACAGTCTACTCGAATGGACAATCTATGCGGTCTACAATAAACGTTCCGCGCATGACGATGTCGAACGCCGCTATTTGCGAAATGCTCGTTTTGCTAGCATTCTATTCCTTGAGCACGGTTGTAGGGCTTAATTCACGAAAAAAAATATAGTTTTCTTACTGTTAACCTAAACGTTTCTGGAGTGTAGCAAATTATTTATGTAAAAACAGTTATGAAGGTTTTGGGCATCTGCTATATTTTTTTTGGCAGGCTTCCTGGCCATCGAAAACTTAGACCACAAAAATTAGGAAATGAGCACGCAAATCAAAATTAAATGCTGTGGCAAGGATGTATGCAATATTAGACTTAAAGAATTATGAATGCCGGGACATACCACTTCGAGAACGTCCGACATCTTCGCCAGGATCTCGTTGGAAAGTGTCTGCAGCAGCGGGACACTGCATTGAAAGAAAACAGTGAATTTGCGGAGCGCCAGGATCGTGTAACGCCCTGAATTTCCACAAAAGTGCCCAACAGGTGGACGTGACACCTTTAATCGTCACAAGAGCTGAAATGGAGATAACCGGTGGAACAGAATTATGAGAAACCCAAATACAAGAAACGGAGAAAAATTGTATTTCCAGAAAAATGATCTCACAAAATTAATATTATCCATCTTATACACCCCCCCCCCCAACCGCAGGCTAAACAAAAGAAACTCCGTGGAAGAAAGCTAGAAATAAGAAAAAACTGCGAAAACCGACCAACACTGCACTACGCCTTCCAACTTCGATGACAAAACATAACTAGCGGTGTAAGTAAACTTCATCGCTCTAATCGTATAAAGTTGTATCATTGGCAAAAAACAATGAAAGAAATCCTTAAGAGACCTAAAATATTCAAATGTATTTAACTACTTATAACCATATTTGGCTCTAAAGAACTCACACTCTAGATAATTGGCATAAGAGGGCGCTACGTCTTTTCGCATTAGTAGACAATTCTCGCAATAATTGCATATCTTTGAAGCAAGCATACGCCCGAAATTATTTTTCGTGGGATAAATAACGCTTGCACACGGAGACCCCTTCAGCTAGTTTTGATTGAGTCCCCTAGACGCAACTTCTGCTCTCGTTTATTACAGGGAAAGCCTCGGTGGCAGCTATAGGTATGTTGTTATCGCATGTTAACTGTAAGCAATCAATTTGGCTCTTTCAACAGCCTCTTCTGCGCTTTAATAAGTTATAAAAAAGACCAGATTTCATGGTAAGGGTTTACCGCAGCCCGTATCATAATTTAAAGGCAGGGATGAAGTCACATTGGCTTAACACTATGCAGGTTTAAGAGCCCAGCTTGTGTAACTAATTACGTAGTCCCCCACTACTCCGCTCCGCATAAACCTCGAATATCTTGCGGACGCTATATACGCAATAATGGGAAAACTTCAGCAAACGCTTTTAACCCTAGGAAACCCGCCTTCACATTTTTGTGCGAATGTGCGTGCGTGCGTGCGTACGTGTGTAGAAACGTCTACCACAGAGGTTCCAGTAAAAATGCATTTGTACATACGTTAACATTTTGTTTCCTTGTTTTTCCACAACTTCCGTACCCTCATGAAGAGAAAGAGCGCCAATCTCAATGCATCAGGCTTGGTATGATCTCGTTTAAGTGGCAGGAATCCCGACACGTTTTTCGGACGGTGAAAATAATTTGGAGAGCGAACGCTTTGTCATGTAGTGCTTCCACTCCGTCTTTTCGCAAGCTGCAATGCGAGAGCCACGGACGGTCTGCAAAGGCCGAAGCTCTCGCTTGAAATACGTGCAGGGCAGCGTGCTTCTCTGCACCTCAGCCTGTTCTCCGTCCGAAACCAACCCGCATTGGTGTCCGACACACCTGAGCAGCCTGTGCGTGCTCCGCGGTCTAACTTGTCTGAAGATTGCCTATTAAGGTCATTTGTTGTGATATTGACAACATGAAGCTATATGTGGCATCGCGACGAGTAAAACATTTGGTAGCTAAAGGAGTCAAACGTTTGGTCGAGTGATAGAGAGAGACGAGAAATTGCACTATTTGCCTAAAAAGATTAGTGCCTGGTGGGCGGGACCATGAGGATGACTTAAGCCAAAAACTCCTTCTGGAGTTGAGCGTTCGGGCAGCGAAACGCCTCCATCCGCCGGTTGATGGGGAGAATGGGTCCTCTGCGCGGGTCCACATTTGTTTTCAGCCCGTCCACCGCCGCAGTAGAGCTAAGGGTGGATCTGATGCAGGGGTGCTTTACAGGGTTCAGTTTGGAGTTGACACCAGAGCCGTTCCTCCTCCACAACGAGGGATGAGTGAGCGGGGGGAAGCTTGTCTAAGGAGAGGCAGCAATACTGTGTAACCTCTCCGGAGCTGAGGTTATTTTTCTATATATGATGTTAAAAATACCTGTTTAAGATTATCTGTCGAAAGCTGTTTCTGCCATGGACCTCAGCGTGATGTTCGCCTGCCGTAATTCTTGAGGAGGGGTCCCCTCTATCCAATGCATGTTAAAGAGCTTGGTGACTGCTGTTCAGCACTCGTTGAGGTTTCTAAGCACTTTATTGGTGACTCGGTGTTGCCCTGGCGTGGCAGACGTTTGCACAGCCTGCAGCGCTCCCCTGACCTTTTCTCCTGCGATTTCCACGTTCAGGGAGGGATTAGGCGGCCGGGAGTAGTCTGGGTGCTGTTCCAGTTCCCCATCCAGCTATACATTGAGCGATACATCTATGTGATGGGGTCTAGAATTGCCCGTTCGGAATCGGCCTCGAGCTGTCTGGCGAGTCGAGTAATTTAGTTGAAGCGCGCCGTTTTGAAACGGGTTGTATCAAGGAGGTGCCTTAGAAGGGACAAATCCCCTTCACACTCATAGCGCCCTCTACAGCATATCGCATAGCGGTTCTCATACTGATCTCCTTAGTTTGCCGACATTTCCTCTTCTAGGGTGGGTATTTGTTTCCTTCAACTCTTGTTTTGTTTTGAGGGCACAATCGTCTTTTACGGCTTTTGAGAGCCTCCCACGTAAGCTAGAATCTAAAGTCGACTTGTGGCTTCGGTATATCCGGATCTAATTCTTGTTGGTGATGCCGAACACCCTCGGGGAACAGCTGCATCCAGGCAAGAAGGCCGTGTACTCTACGCGACGTGCCTCCCGGAAAGCGCGACCATCTGCACTGCGCTGCTGTGGGGGGTTCGAGCGTCGGGTGCAGGTGTAATGATCGCTGCCCAGGGTTTCGCATAGCCTAGGCTATCTTGTACGGCCCACTCCTAGATAAGGGTGAAGTCCGGGGAGCGTCGCGTTGTACACTCGTTCCCTCCCTATTTGGTACGTCCGGTGGAGCGTGAGCTGCGGACATTGAATGAGTTACATCCCAGAGTAGCCTGCCTTTTTTTCGATCTCTGGATAGCCGCATGCATTATGTAGTGCGATAAAGCATCCAGTGATGGTGAGGGAGGAGCATGAAGCAACTTGTTCCGCGCTGACGGGCAGTGAACAAAAGTTATATGTGTTGCTTGGGGATACTGTGAATGTTTAGTATATGAGTACGTTTTGGGGTAGACCGTTAGAAAGTCAGGAGGAATGAAACAGCTATCACAGTGCCTCTGTCGGGCTAGTATTTGGAATATATTGATGGTAGCGCACTTACACACGGACACTAAGAAAGGAGGTGGCAAGCCACAGCACTGTGGTTTGCGGTACTAATGCTGCCGTGTCCTGTTGTGTTTGTGATGTTAGCGGGCTTACACATGAATACTAAAAAAGGAGACGACAAACAGCAGCGCTGTTCTTCGCTGTGCTAATACTTCAGTGTCGTGTTGTGTTTCAAGGACTGATATCTTAGGTATTGAAAACGCTTCCTGGGTTCCTACAGCACAACTATGCCTGGGCGATCTCTGCCGCTCCTAGCAGTAGCTGCAGTTCCGCTTCTTTCCAAGCGAAGTCCCCACAGCTCCCCCATCAGATCATACGTCCCTTATTAAAGGCCTTTACCGCTGATGTGATACACTGGGATGTTTTGGTGATATATTTGTGTGACCACTATGTCACGGTTTTCCCTTGAAGAAGGGCGCGACGAAGGGACGAAGAAACGTTTATTCGAAAGCAGACTGATGCTTGCGGAGTAGACGAAACTGGCTGAATCACGAAGCAGCGTCAAGGGCATATTTTTGCACATGTTTTGTGTTGTCGCTTTCGTTCTCGTTTGTCGGGCGTTTCCCCTAAGGCTCCATGACGGTTCGGTTAAGTACATTGTTGAGAATGTCTTTAGTTGGCGTCCCCACAGTGCAGCCAAACGACCAATCACTGCAATCTAGAGAGCGAAATATGCACAATTACGATGCACTCCATTTAAGTTGACTCGAAAAATTGGTCCTTGCGACAACCTTGCGCCATGCAAACATTACGTTAAGTATTGTTTCAAGTTTTTGTCAAGATCATAATTGTATTCGGATCCTAAGGCCGGCTTCGTTATTTGTCAAACTTGGCCATTTGGTTTGAAGCGATTTGAAGTGATTGGCAATGCAAATGTATGGTGGCAAAGCAGACTCGGGGAAATTTTAACAAAGGTATGCAACACTACAATTATTTTAATGGGGAAGCATCAACGCAGTGATACTTTGTACACAGGAACATCCGGGGTCGATTTTTTTATATTCTCAAATGAATCACAATGCACACGGCGATGATGCGATGGTACCAGCACAAGAACTTGCAGTTTTCTCGGTTGTCTTTGGGGCTAGTAATGCGTTCTTCTCTGAAGTATAGCTCGCAACTATACCAGGTGGTAGAGGCAGACAAAACATTTCAAAGTTAGGTTGATTTTTTTCTTATTACCAATGCAGCAAAAATGGTAACTATGCAAAAAAAAAACGGTAAGATAAAAAGCACCCGGTCGTTCCGGTGAATTCCTGGCGTTTGTTTTCTGGCACAGCAAAAAATGGCCACAGATAATAAATAAATTATAAATATTTTTAATCTTTTTACTCACCTAGATTACACGCTTCACCTCGAGGCGAAAGAAAAACTTTAAATTACTCTCTTATGGGCGAAGATGGCTTATAGTTTTCATACTAACGCCGATGGTGAAGAGTATAAAGTTGTTTTATGGTGGTACTTAACAGCTACAACGCCAACACTCCTTGGTTTTCGGGTTCCCTTTCGTGCACGGAAGCCTCTGTGATCGATGCTCATACAGGAATAGCCACGTTCCCAAAATTTCGAAGGCCAAACGTAGACAGGTCTGCGGCTATATTAGATAACCTTTCAAATCGGCATTGTTCCTAGCCCGAGTGCCCCTTTTCTGTGTTCAAACAGAAATAAATAATTTAATTTCAACTTTCTCTTGTCGTGCTTTATCCTGCCTACTCCACTGAATATTGTAGCACAAGTTAGGACGGATATCGGCCATGGAGATTTAGCGAGCTATAAAACAATGGGCATTTTTAAAAAATGCTGCCGTATAAATCGCGGACATATGCCTTAGTCATTTTTTCCAAGGCCTCAACGTTCTTTTTGCAGCATTTCTAATATCTGTGGTTCGTTCTGACATTATTTCCCTGCACAATAGCATATTCCTGTACTTTCGTCGATGAATCACTGGAAGATGGCACGCTTTTGCTGCGCGATGTGGCGGTCGGTGGCACAAATTACAGTTCAATGTCCGCTTATGCCAGTGGGCAAGAAAGGCAGCACCGCCGTAAAATGAGGTGGCCTGAAAGGTGGAGAGGCGTTGTGTGGGAGAAAAAGCATAGTAGGGCGCGAATTTTAAATCTTACTGGCCAGCATCCCCGATGTAAAGAACAACATGCAGGACGCGCACCACACTGAAAACCTGTGCCAGCCTGACGGTGCGGTTCATGCTTGCTGAAAAAAGGCACACGTTGATAACCACCTCAAGAGTTCCTGGAAAACCATCGCCACATATCGGTTTATTATAGCGCAGCTTTAGTCTTCTCACTGATTGCATGTGTATCGCGAAAACGCCTTGTAGGAAAGCCAACTTTCTCGGACCATGATAATGAGTGATTTATTTATTTTTTCATTTATTTATTTTATTCAAAAATACCCCTAAAGCCCCTCACTAGGAGGGTACTACATAGGGGCGGGATATATTGAAAACAAACAAAAAAGAGTAGTAACAGCACGTGAATAGGCAAGCAAGTAAATACAAGCGGGTGCGAGGCAAACAAGAAAAAAAAAGATCGCGCCAATCCACCCCGTGATTGTGGTTGGAAAGCAAAGCTGTAAACGGCACCCATAACGATTACTCATGCGACGTCACTTAAAATCTCACATCGCTCTACAAATAGTAAAACCAGAGAGAAGTGAAATGCACTTAACCACACCATTTATTACTTCACAGAGATATTCTTGGTAAGGTTAAATCAATGCAAGATGCATGAACGGTGTTTGGTTCAGTTGTATTGGTGTAGCAAGAGTGGAAACTTTTTTTTTATAAAATCAAAGTAAGCTCCAACCCGGTGTTAGACGATCCGACTTCTCCGTCTCTAACTACTTCTTAAGCGCCAAAAACTACAGTGACATAGAGTGAGATAGGGACTCGGGATAGCGCGGGTCCCTGTCACATTCTATGTCCCTGTAGTTTTTGGCGCTTAAGAAGTAGTTATGGAACACCAACTAGCCCGAACGCAAGCCCTTCTTCTCCGTCTCTGCGCCGCGGACGGAGGCGACGAGACTTGCGACTGAGAAGGAGGAGGAAGAAATACTTCTGTTCAGATTTCTGAACGGCCCAGAGTGCAGCCTTGGGGAGTGGTTCCTTCTTCTGTGGAGCCCATTTGCAGTCCGCGCAGCCTGTGTTCTGTCCACCCGCTGAAGCTGGGTATGTAGAGAGGGCCTGGACAGCAGCATCTCCCATTGCTCTTGTTGCGTAGTTGACGGAAAGAGAGGAGGGTGCTCAGGGCTAAAGTCGCACACCCCGATTACGGGGCGGAGTATCCCTACTTCTGAGAAAAATTTACATTCAGCGTCGTAGCAATTCGGTTGCATTACGTGAAGACACGTAGGCTGTGGGAAGGAGCCCCGATTGTATGAGCCGTAGGGTAGTTTGTTGTTCTGTGGAAAGGTCAGGGTAAGGCGAAGGTACGGTCTGTCTCAGAAGGCGATAATGCTGGATTATCTCCCTGGACGTGACAAGCGGGTGACTGTCCTCGTGCAGCTCCATAGCACGGGAGGTAAAAGCGCAGGCTTGTTGGGTGGGCGTATTTGTTGCCCTCCATTGAAGCGTGAGGCGGTGTCCAGATGCGCTGAATGGAACCGTTTGGGGAGTGGTTTTTTAGCACGCACAGTGCAGGTCAGGACACCCAACCCGACTGGTAATTCCAGTAGGCTTGATGGGAATCGGTGACTATCATCTGAACCCCTGGTTGAGTAAGAGCCAAGGTGATGGCTGCCTCTTCTGCTGCCGTAATTTGTTGGGTCCTAAGCGAGGTACACGCAAGGAGGTTGGTTCTGGAGGTAGCCACGATGATGGCGTGTTGCTGCCCTCGATGTTAGTAGAAGTCTGTGTAGATAACTGCATGAGCCCCACCGAGGGTGGTGTTTAGCGCTTGAGCCCGTGCTTTTCGTTGACCCTCGTCATGTGAGGGGTTCATATTTCTAAGCAAAGGGAGCATCTTTAGTTTTAGTCGCCAAGAATCTGGGAGTACGTCAAGTGGAGTGACATTTTGGGCTGCCCAGCCAATCTGGTGAAGCATGCGGTTACCCACCGCAGTTCTGAGTCAGACCTTCTGGTTAGAAAGATGGCCTTCTATCAGCTCTTCCACCGTGTTGTGGAGCCCGTGCTAAGCAGCCTCAGTGAGGACGCACTCATGAGAAGACCAATGGCCTGCTCAACCGCCTTTCTAATCATTATATAAAGCATCTCTATGTCTTCCTCGTCGAGAAGAAGATAGGGGTTTGTCGTAAGTAACTCTCGAGAGAACAAAAGCTTCAATTAATCGAAAGGTACCGGATTCTTTTAGGTCTCGCTTCTTGGTGGCAACTCGCCTGATCATGTGTATGATTTGGTTAATGCTGTTTTTGAGGCGCTGCAAGGAGACGTCACTCTTGGTGTTAGTCTGGAGACGTAGGCCCAGGATGTTGATACTGGGGCTTGGAGAGATGGCCTGACAATCAAGGAGTATTTGAATGTATTCCTTGATTTGGCGTGAGGGTGGACGACAAGGAGCTGTGATTTTTTACGTGAACACTGGAGGCCACAGGCTTTAGCACATTGGCGTACTAAAAGTGAGATGCCATGAAATTGGTGTGAGCTTTCTTTAATTTTTGTAACTCTTAGCACATGAGCAAGGTGCGCACAGGGCCGCTAGACGGGCGTGAGTGGTCGTGGGACGCTTTCGCGTGGCATTCAGCGAGAAGGCAGGGGGTAAACCCGTAGATGTGCTTGGTGAGTACACCATTTGTCTTCCCGTGTTCGCGTGGGCTCGTAACTGAATCGGTAAGACAACGGGCTCTCGCTTTGTTAGTCTATTAGTTCCAGGTTCGATTCCCGGTGGTTCCGGTAAATTCTTTTACTTGTTCGCTGGAGTTTTCTGGTGACACCAACGGTCGCGAAAGAACCCTAGGGAGGTAGAGGTAGAGAGCTTTGCTTTAAAAGAAAAGGATTACGTATTGGTTGTTGTTGTTGTAATTGTTCTCTTCCAGCGTAGACATTGTCGATGAAGTCGATGGTGAAACGTGCCGTGAACCCCCTGCCGCGGCTATGACGCAACGTGGCGCGGCTATGACGCAACACAATCCAACACAATCTACTTTAATCCAATCCAATCCAAATCCAAGCCAATCCAATCGAATCCAATCCAATGCCCCTCGCGAGAGAGTGTTATAGCGCCGAAATCGCCACCACGCGAACGCGTGATGCTGACGTCACGATCACGCCACAGATGTTAGCGATCGCAGCGCGCGCGAACGACATATGTGGTTTAAGCGCGAACCGACCGCGGCGAGAGAGCGCGATGCGAGCTCCCCACCTGTTCTTGCGCGCGAACCTAACGCGGCGAGAGAGGGTGTTGCGCACGTCCCCACCTGTTTTGCGCCCGAACCGAACGCGGCGAGAGAGGGCGTTGCGAGCGGAGAGAAGGCGAGGAGGACGCGGGGGAGAGGGCGCACCTCTGGCCGACGGTTGTATGAGTCAAGGATATAAGGCACGTTCGTAACCTTCCGTTCTGTGTCGGCTTTGTGGCTCAGTTGGTAGAGTACCGTGCACCTTGCGTTCCGCCCGCAGAGAGACGGAAAACAAACAAAAAATCTGGAAACGACTCCTAAACAAACCTACAAAAGCACTTATTAAAGTTAATATTCAAAGTAAGCGTGTAAACGTTCTTGGAATATGGTCGGATCGGTTACAGTTACAATGTGAGATGGTACGGCAGTCCGATCCACAATTGCGCGAGGTATGAAGACTGGTGAATGTGTAGAGGTGTGGCATTTCACACGTGTCACTTTTAAGGCATGGTCCCGTCGGGGCAAGACGGTCGGTGGCGAAGAAAAAAATCAGGATGAAGTGAAGAGTGATGATACAGTTTGTGGTACAATGATAAACGTGAGAGTTTACGGCGATGTGATAAGATAGGCAAAGATTCGCGAAGTTTCAGAGCCGTGACGCTGGTATGACGTGAATAATCTGAAAAGATGAAACGAACGGCACGATTTTGAAGGGATTCAATTTGGCGAAATATGTATGCTTTGTCAGGGTCTAAAACGGCAGATGCGTATTCAATTTCAGGTCTGATGACAGTTGTGTATGCAAGTTTTCGGAGGTTTGATGGAGCATGCTTTATTCGGTACTTTAAAAAACCCAATGATGGGTTAGCGGATGCAAGAATGATGTTGGTATGATGATTCCAACTCAGGTAAGTGTCTCCTGGCTCAACAGTTTTGTTATTTGAGGAATAGAAAGTTTGAATTTGAGATGCGTGGTTTGTAAACGACATAAGTTTAGTTTTATAATTATTGAGCGACATTAACCAAGTGGAATACCAAGTAGATATTGAGTCAAGGTCAGTTTGGAGGGCCAGTTGGTTAGTAAAGCAGGTTATTGCTTGCTCGTCGGTTTCCGCACTCAAACATAATAATTTTTGGGGATTTCAACTTCCCTGACATAGCGTGGTCTAATCAAATATCTTCTAGCACACCATCCGAGTCTAATGCGTTTCTACAATGTTGTCTTGATTTCAAGCTCACCCAATTAGTTACAAGCCCAACACGGCGTTCAACCCACTGTTCGAATATTCTTGACTTGGTACTGACTAACAACGCAGATATATGCTCTGATATAACACATCTTAATGGTTTATCCGATCATGACGTGCTAACCGGCCGCATAGTTCCTCCTCTTATCAAGCGGCAAACATTTAGCAAGCTCATTCGATGTTACAAGAAAGCCAATTTCCATCGTATTAACCACGAACTATCACTTTTTGCCATTGACTTTCTAACAGATAACTTGTCGCGGACCGTCGAAGAAAACTGGTTACTACTGAAAAACGCCCTCACTAATCTGATTGATAAGTACATCCCGGTCATCTCTATTAAATCCGATAATACTGCCCCTTGGTTTTCACAGAAACTTCGCCGCCTAAACAACAAGAAGAAAAGATTATTCAGACAAGCTGACAAAAGTAAAATAGCTGTTTCCTGGCAACGGTATAAGGAATGTGATAGAGAATATCAAAAATTGCTCAAAACCACGCGCTTACAGTTTTTTCAACGTGATTTATCATCCATGCTAACAAATAACCCTCGGCGTTTCTGGCGTGTCATCAATCCCAAGCATAATCCCGACATCGTTTTTACTGATCAGAACGGCGTAATAATAACTGGCAGTGACTGTTCGGAACTACTGAACAAAACATTTTCCTTGGTATTTACAGTCGAATCTTCCCTCCCACAGGCAACCATACGCAGTAGCACTAATGCATTTATGCCTGAAATAACCATAACCGATGCTGGCATATTTTCTCTGCTGACTAATCTCAAGACTTCTTCTTCGACTGACAACACTGGTTTAAATAAAACTATTCTAAAAAATATAGCACAAAGCATATTCCCAATATTATCCGCTCTATTCCAACAGTCTCTAACCACCGGCGTTATACCCCATGACTGGAAGGTGACGAAGGTTGTTCCGTTTTTCAAATCTGGTGATCGTACCTCACCCCTAAACTATCGCCCTATTTCACTAACCAGTACCATATGCAAACTCATGGAGCATATTATTCACTCCCAGATCATTAACTACCTCGAAAAACATAACCTTATTTTTCGGCATCAGCACGGTTTCCGTAAAGGCTATTCCTGTGACACCCAACTAGCTGGCTTCATTCACGAAATACATTCATCCATAGACGCTGGAATTATAGTCGACGCAATTTTCCTAGACTTTTCAAAAGCATTTGATCGTGTTCCTCACCATCGACTTTTTCACAAGCTTACGCTACTGAACATCGACTCTGCTGTTATAACATGGATAAAAGACTTTCTTTCTAACAGGATGCAATTTACATCAGTTAACAATCACAACTCCTCTCTAGTCCCCGTAACATCTGGTGTTCCTCAGGGAAGTGTACTCGGGCCCTTGCTTTTTCTAGTTTATATTAATGATCTACCAGACTGCGTTAAATCTAACATAAGGTTATTTGCGGATGACTGCGTATTATACCGTAAAATTCAATCTAACCATGACCACGATATTCTACAATCTGACCTTAATGCTATAAACACATGGTGCTCAACCTGGCTAATGCCTCTAAACCTTGCTAAAACAAAACTAGTGTCCTTTACTAATCACGCCTCCCAAAATTCAGCATCCTACATATTAAACAACAGCCTCGTGGACAGAACTTCCGGCTATAAATACCTTGGTGTACATCTAACCAGTAACTTGACATGGAATAATCACATTAACCATATCCTCGCGTCTGCTAACCGTTCGCTTGGTTTCCTTAAACGTAACCTCAGACATGCACCCGCCCGTTTACGAAAGTTAGCATATATTACACTAATACGCCCTAAACTAGAATACGCGTCAGCCATTTGGGATCCTCATCAGGCATATCTAATAAATGACTTAGAAGCTTTACAAAACCGTGCTGTTCGCTTCATCTTTTCTGATTACTCACCTTATACCAGCGTAACCGAATTAAAAAATCGTGCTGAACTTGTAACCTTATCGCATCGTCGCAACATATCTCGCTTAACTTTATTTCATAAACTGTACTACCATGCATGCCTTCATAACGAATTTATGTGTGAACCCGCCGCCATTTTTCCGCGTCGAGATCACTCATGCAAAATCAAACGCATCACATGTCATACCGTTGCTTTTGCCGAATCATTTGCTCCTCGTACCACAATAGACTGGAATAATTTACCATCAAACATTGTTACTGAACCTAATACCACGAAATTTACTAATGCTTTGAGCAAAAATATCAATGTATAATATGTATCATTTCATGCGTCATTTCATTCAGTTCTTGCCTTGTCAGATGACATGTTGTAATATACCATGTGGTTATAATCGGTGTAGTTTGTTCTAGTTCCTGTACCAATAGCTGTTCCTATTATTCTACCTAATTTTTGTATTTGTTTTCACTCTAGCAATGTTAATGATTTGTACCATTTTTTAGTTCTCGTGTTTATTTTTGTTCTTGTTCTAGTTTATGTGACACCTTTGTAACCCCCCTACCCTATGTAATACCCTCCCCAGAGGGCCTTTAGGGTTTTTTTGAAATAAAATATTGTACGATAAATAACACAGTCATCGGCAAACAGCCTGATCCTCGAATAAACGCAATTTGGTAAGCCCTTGATAAAATTAGAAAAAGTAAAGGACCCAGGACACTGCCTTGTGGAACAGCCGAGTGTACTTGACGACTGAAAATGTTTAACCCAAGCAATTACAAGAGGGTGGATCTTAAGTTGTGTAAGTTTGATTCGCAATCTGTGGTATGGTACCCGGTTTAAAAGATTTGGAAAAATCTAGAAATATTGTGTCGATTTGAAGCCCAGCGTCAACGGATGAGTGAATGTCATCAATGAAAGCAGCAAACTGAGGGTCACACGAGTACCCTGCACTGAAGTGAAAGAAAAATGCTTCAGTGGCCAGAATCAAATCTAGGTCCATCGCAATATGAAGCCGGCGTCCATCCTATTGCTCCATTGGGACATGGTCGAATCTCAGCCCAAAATAAGACCACAACCACAGAATCCGTCACGAGAAAGCTTCGCGTTCAACCATCGTCGTCGTTAGGCGGAGTGCTGCATGATTTTTTCAGGCTTTGAAGGAATGTAATTAAGTCCGTGGCTGCGATTATTCCAGTGCTGATCGCGCTCTTTCTAGCCGCTTCAGCGATGTCTGCCATGCACATCATCATACTATCGTTTTTCTTGCCATTTAGCAGTGGCATTAATTTGCGTTCTCTGGTTAATTTCGCTTCTCTGGCCACGTGATCCATCAAGTCTCCACAAACATCGCTTCAGTACGTCATTCACAATTCAATTACATCTGGTGATGGTTTTCATACTGATGTCACTACCAGCTCTACTTTCATGTCTACCGTTAAGGATGTGCTTAAGCCCTTCTCAGCCTTAACCAAAATCGCATCTGCTGGCACTTTGATATGGCCACTGCGATCTTAGGGAACTTCTCAATCTCTAGCGCGATGCGTGATGGGGAGTCGCGAAAGGGGAGACAGCGACACCATCATTTGCAGCAGTGAGCATTTGTGGCTTTCTTTAAGTTATTATTTTCTGTACATCTAGCTTTGCGACAAGACGTTTCTTGCGTCTTATGCACAGACGGGACCATGTTCTCGCTCCCTCCCCGCTGATACGAAGGTCTGGCTCTAAAAGAGCTCTTTGAGAAAACATTTAGAGTCACTTGCTGCGTGCGTTGTCGTGTGCGATTCGCCTTTTACCTTGCAGAATTTAGAACCAAGTAGGCTGGCTGTGTTGCCTTACCCGTTTCCCGAGTAAGAACTCCCGCGAGGTCGTTTTTTGCAGGAGCAGCAATGAGTAACTGAAGTCGCACATAAGCTGCACCGCTTTTCTGAATGATGAGGTTACTGAGCTTGCCCAAGTATTCGTGGCTGCCCAAAAACCTAGCACCCAACTGCGCGGTAAATAAAGTGATGGTATTGCGTGAAATTACTTTGCTGCAGTTTTATGGCTATCATATAAAGGATTCTGGTTGGAATAAATCGACAGATCTTTATCCGTCTGACATTAGCGGAGTGGCGGCGTCGATTTCCCGGAAGGTTCATGAAGAGCACGCGAACAATGTTGACAATGCGAATTTCGGATGAATGACAGTTCACATCATATCTATTCGTACGAGAATCTAGCATTAAGCCTACAAGGGTTACGTGAACTTCATATTCAGTAGAAAGATATACGGCAACTTCCAGAAGTGCAGAGGGATATAGAAGAGTGCATTTTCCACGGCGCGTGAAATTATAGATCTGCGTGAAATCATGAAATTAGGCAGAAATGCACGAGCAAGCCATGAATTACGTTTTCTCCAAAAGAGAGTGAATGTCTCTTCAACTGTTCTCTTCAACTGCGTCCGCTGTGCTGCTGTTATCGTGCAGGTCCTTGCTGTTTTTCTTCAAGTGCAGCGAATGCAAGTATGCGGGGTGTTGGGAGTGATTCAAAAGAAAGTTATTTATCTGGACAAGGACACACCCGCCCCATGTGAGCAATGTACCAGCAGCGATGTCTTTCTTGTATTCATCGCCTCTTCTGGGCTTGCGCCCTCATCGGTGACGTCGGGCAACGTGGTTACACTAGCGCTTATAAAGGGCCGCCTTACGAGGGACATGATCAGTGGGCTCAGCCGAAGCACATCGGACGCAATGGGAAACTCATTTTGTCTGATAGCGCAGGTTAATAGTTACTTGCCTGCCAAATGTCTCCATAGTGACAATCGCTTTTTAGTGTGGTTGCCTTGGCCACGTGCTGTCGGAAGAGTTTTACTCGATCCCTTATCTTTTGATATAAGCCCTTATAAGCCCTTATCTTGTGGTGAGGTTGAGGCAAATTCATGTCCTTCAGAGAAGAACATTTGTTTCAGATTTTTGCCGGCGAGGCCACAATTACTGCCTAAAAAACAGGGTACTGGAAAAACAGGGGAAGATAGAAATACAAATTGCAGCAATAACTGCCAGATTGAGCGCCCTAGATGCCCAAATGACGGCCCCTAATGCTCTTAAAGCAGAAGCAAATAACGTAGGATCTACAGTAGCCAAACTTGAAGGGCACTTGACAGCTTTAGCAAGCGAAATTGACGAACTAGATAATAGGAGTTGGAGGAAAAACGTGATTGGGTTTGGTTTAGAGGACGAAAATAACGAAAAACCGGATGACTTTTTTACTGCAAATAAAGATACACTGTTCGAAGAAAAACTCAAAGCGATCATTACAGCATCGAAGGTACGACAGGTTGGGTAAAAGAGCGACGATAGCCACCGTGTGATTGTTAAGTTGTTCCACTATCGTTAAAAACTGGCGGGAATCAATGATCGCCCTAAACTCAAAGGATCTACTTTATCGGACTCGGATGATTTTCTACCAATATTCCAGAAAATAAAAAAGAGCTATCGTAAAGTTAATCCCAAGAGCACTCAAACGTGGCAAAGGTCAAACTAACCTTTGAAAAATTAAGCGTAGGTGGCACTCTGCTGCTCACTTGGGATGATAAACAGAACAAGCGGTGAAAAACCTCCAAGAGTAATTAATGACCTTTAAAACAACAAGTGCTTACATACCTGCTCCTTTTGTTGCAAATGTCGACGAAAGACGACAGTCGACTGGCGCGCCTGCCAAGTAAATGCCTCCCTTCTGTTTTCCGCTCACATCTCAGTCTGTTCCTCTCCCGTCTCCTTCCTCCCAAGACAACAAGCTAGAAGCTTGCTCAAGAAATTTAAAATTACCTCGTTCCACTGCTTCAAGGCGGGTGCCTGTACGCCAGCGCTGCAGTACGGCGGAGACGTGGGTGAATCGAGGCACCCTCCTACAACGTTTATAGAATCACGTTGCCCTACTCCACGAGCGTTCCAAACGGAACGTGGGACCTATCTAGTGGAACCTTTCGTTGATGCTGCTGTTTGATTTCTCAAGTGCCTCCAGGAGCTATAGTAGAGCGGGAAACAGCAGGCGACCGTTTTCTGCAGCTGATGATGATCGTGTGGTTTAATGGTGCAAGGGCTACTAGGCCAAAGAACGCCAAGAAGAGTGCTGGTGTTTCAAGTTAGAGACGCTTGTATAAAATTGGTGTATAGGGCCAATGGTTAGTGATGGAAAGTGGAAATAAAACACTTCAGGAAGTACAAGTACGCGAGGTGTTCAAAAACAGGGTGCCTCGGGGAGATCGTTTTCCAAAGGCAAAAAACGCGAGGCCCTTGAGAAGCCTTTTGTCCTCCTCAATAAGGAAGGCTGCGGTTACACACAGTATGAAATTTCCTTTAAAAAATTAACTTGCGCAAGGTAAGCTAACACATTTTTGAGCTTGACAATTGTTTCATCTAATAGAAAGTGTGCTACGTGCTGTGGTATGTGTTTTGTGTATAAATCTGCGAAGTGTCTGTGTCTTTCTGGTTAAATGTCTATACATTCCATTAGAACATTGAGAACAGGAAGAGCCTCTCCGCATCTAGCATAATTTCAACGTGGTGTACCATTTAAAAAATGTCCGTGGGTGCAATGTGAGTGCCCAATCCTTAGTCGACAAAGTGCAACCTCAACGGATCTGTGTACCTTTCCTGGAGTATGTCTGCCTATTGTTGGTTCGATGGAATCGAGCTTGTTTTCTGTTTGCTTATACCAACGCTGTTGCAGATTTTACGGAGTTTTCTTTTGACGAGTGGTTTGAGGTGCAAGTACGGTACATGTGTAATGTGCACATCATCCCGAAGAATTGCAGCAGCTGCTTCCCTGTCAGCAGCCTCATTTCCAGTTATTCCGTAATGTCCAGGTACCCAGCAGATCATGATTTCAAGGCCCATGGCGTAGGCGGACATGATAATGTTTAAAAGAAAGTTGAGCACCGCATTTGTGTGAGACTTTGCAGGATGCAGGGCTGTTACTACACTCAAAGAATCTGTATATATGACTGAGCAGTGTATTTGGTGTTGTATTATGTGTTCTGGAGCCACTAAAATACCATGGGCTTCACCTGTGAATGGGCTGGTGTTAGGATTGAGGGTCTTAGAGGCAGAGTAATGGGGTCCACAAACAGCACGAGAAACAGCAGAGTTGGTTTTACATGCGTCCGTGTAAAAGGCTGTGCATTCCTATTCGTGTTGAAGGCTAAAAAAGTATTGGTGTATTAAGGGAGAGGGAGCTTTGTTCTTGTCTATTTTGGAAAATGACATGTCACAGGCAACCGGAAACCGTTTTCGTCGTGCAAGGACATCAGTAAAGGTGGTTTTGTACGTGTATTTAAACGAAATTTTAATGTGGAATGCCAAAGTTTTTACGAACATGACATAGGGTTGCGCAAGAGAGGGTCGCTTTAGAAACAGACCTGCAGTGGATGTATCATGTTCATACGTAAAACTCCGCATTCGGACGGGACAAGGAAAAAGAAAAGACAAGACGGGCGCAGACTCACAACTAGTTTATTGAAAAATGAATCATGCTAATATACCCACACCCGCACATGCGCACACATGTCACCACTTTTATCACATGATATAACCGTTTAGAAATTCATACTCATTGCCATACAAAGATATGGATGGATCCCTTACACACTGTTCACCATGCTTTCGAATTAAACAGGCCTAGATTAATTTTCTGCCACCTGTTCTCTACTTTTGCTCAGCACCTTCGTCTAAGCCAAAACTGGCTCGCATGGCTTGCTTTGACAAGCCATGCGATGGTGTGGAAGGTGGGAACCCGTTTTATTACGCATATTCAGCTGGTGTTCCCTTAAACGGTCGTTTAGACAGCGGCCCGTTTGACCGATGTATACCCTCCCGCATGTGAGCGGGATCATGTACACCACGCCGGTTGCGCACTTCACATATGGCGTCGCATGTCATTTTAGGCAACCTGGTGTCTGTTCCATTCCTTTTGGTATTTTTTAAAACGTTTTAGCTGTTTTAACTTACCCTGACGCTGTTAATCAGATTTTAAACAAGTTCCGAAGATTGGGGAAAGGCCTTTCTTTCACCCAAGAGTTGCCTAACAATGACTGCTTGCAGGTTTTAGACATTAGCGTCTGACCACGTGTGTTGGGTTTATAAACCGAACGTGTGATGAGGGTTGTTTCCTTACCTGTCTGCGCACTCGAAGACAGTAAAAAAGGGCAATTGCTTCTTCTTGCTTTGAAGGAGCACTAACAAAATCATGCCTTCACAAGATTCAGGAAAGTTTCGATGCTCACGTTGCCCGATTGATTGCTGCTGGGTTTCCCTTAATGGTTGTGACAGCGGTGGCCGATTCCTTGCTATAGTTGAAAGGAAACAAACCCCAAAGGACAGACAGCCTGAGGAACAAGAAACCGGTGTTTATTCCGTACATGCATCGAGTTGCAAACAACCTAAAAAATGTGGCTAACAGGCTCAAAGTTCAAGAGGACTGTGATTTGGGCGAGTTGGTGAATGTTCATGATTGACAATCCAGCGCGCAAAAACACAGCACAAAAAAGAACGAGAGTTAGACAGGACAGCGCTGCACTCACAACTGATTTATTTTGAAGAAAACATTGGTCATATATACAGATCAGTCTCCCACGTGGCGGTAAATTATTGCACCCGATAACCACAAACAAAAAAAAACGCAATCATTAATCGGTTTGCACATGTGTAGTCTTTGGTTTACTTGGTCATGCAAAGGTGTCCCTCAGATACGCGTATTCCCGGTCATGCAGCACTATTGAGGGCATACTTATACAACGGTCAGCAGCTCGTCTGATTTGAAAAGCCTCGATAATTTCCCGTGTTGTTTTATCTTTGTGTCTCGACAACACAGTGGTTTCATTAAAAAGCGGCTCACAATCGTGTTTGCAGCTGTGTTTGGCCAGGTGGCTGTGTGGATTCGTTTTAAATGAACGCTGGTGCTCGGACAACCTGGTGTTCAGACACCTCCCGGTTTGTCCCACGTATATATGTCCACACCCGAAGTAGCAACATATACTCGACACCCATTGCACATTTCACAAATGGGTCTGAATGATTTATCGGGCACACTTTTTTTGTATTCCGGGAAGCTAATCTTCGGTCAACCCTACTGCACAATTTTCCTAATTTATTTGGAGCCGAGAATACCACATCGACAGCGTATCTTTTTGCCACGTTTTTTAAGTTATGAGAGAGCCGGTGCTTATATGGTATCACAACGGGGTATCTTTTTCTTTGCCTTGGTGGCTGCGTCACAGAACCTGCCGTATCTTTTCCTTTTATCCATTTGACTAACTTCTGCACGACCATGAGGAGAACATTGTCAGGGTAGCCAGCCGTCTGCATTCTACTTATCTGGTTCGAGAAGCTGTCATTCAGCTGATGGTCACATGTCTTTGAAAGGGCTGAGCGTAATGAAGAAAATGCGATCCCATTTTTATTACCTTCGAATGACCCGATTTGAAGTTTAGCACTGGTTTTTGAGATCGTGGACGGTAACACCAGCATACATGACCTGTATTGAAAGTTAATTCTAAATCCAAAAACTGCAGTTTGTTCAGTTTTGGCAGCTCAAATGTGAACTGCAATCCGAGACCGCACTCATTGAACACATTTAAAAGGCCCTCTACATTCAGATCTCTATTTTCAACAATTATTAGAAAATCATCTACATAACGAAAAATTTTCTTTGCCAAGCCGCACACGTTTCTTTCGATATTTCTATCAACCCTACCTAGGAAAATATTACTAAGCATTGGTGCCACCTTTGAGCCAATACACACCCCTCGTTTTTGAACGAAGAATTCATTTTTCCACTCGATAAATGTTGATATCAGATAGAATTCTAGGATCTCCATAAAACTGTTGACTGACACGCCGCACTTTTGAATGAAACCTACTTCATCGTTTTCTTCAGTGATATACAATTTAACTGATTTCATTAATTCATCGTGAGGCATCGTGTAGAACAAATCTTGCACATCAATGCTCATAGCCTTGCATGTTCCTGGGTTCAAGGATTCAAGATACTTTACTATGGCATCTGAATTTGGAATTATATATGGGTCATTCAGGTGCAGGGACCGGAGCTGCTGTTCTAAAAATGTGGACATCGCCAACTGCCAAGTATTTCTTTCTGTAACTATTGTGCGGAAAGGGGCTTCAGGCTTATGCGTTTTGACCATGAAAAATGGCTCCAAGTGAGCACCTTTTGCTTTCTTTACTGACATGGCTAATTGTTCAAGATTGTGACTTCTTAGCAACGACCCAGCGCGCTCTGTTACCTTGTTGGCCTTTACGTCAATAGGTTTGAAATTCTTTTCAATCGCCATCAGGGCCTTCTCACAGAAAACACTTTCTGGAGCAACCACAAAACAGCCTTCCTTGTCTGCCGTAAGTATATGTAGCGTGTTTTCAACTGCATACTCGACTATTTTTTCAACACCAAGGCGGTGTTCCCGCGTTTCACCCGTTCGGGCAAGCACGTCAATGCACTCAGAAATACAGCAGGAACGATCCTCTTCTGGAACCCGTCGGGAGACGAGCCTGGAGAGGGCCACCTTCTCCGGAGGATTGAAAACTGGCTCACCACAAAACTTCGGGCCAAGACCAAGGGTTTCAGCATGCTGGTTGGGTAGTGACGCATCTCCCAGAAGTACGACCCTTCCCTTTGGGGCCATTGGTTGCTGTCTTGTTGGTAGAGTCGGTCTGACGTTGTTCCAAAGCCATTCGTCCTCTTGAACTATATTTCTGCTACATCGTGCTCTTTTCCATGTTGTAACTTATTCAACCAGTCTAACCCCAGCACCTTTGCAACGTTAATTGCGGTATGCATCTGCAAGGCGAAAGTGGCCAGCTGGTATGCAAGGTATGCACTCTGTCCCCAAGAAGTGCGATCCTGGTGTGGGTTCTTGGATCCATCAACGAGGCACAGAAAGCGGATCAACAGGATTCTGCACGACGAGTGGTCGCGTCAAGCACGGCACTTCAAAGATTGTCTCCGGATAGCTTCCGCAGCCCATCCAGTTCCTGCACAGCGACGAAGGGTGTTCCTTGAGTGGAGCAAAACGGCGGCACAACAAACCGAATGGCTTTGGAACAACGTCAGACCGACTCTACCAACAAGACAGCAACCAATGGCCCCAAAGGGAAGGGTCGTACTTCTGGGAGATGCGTCACTACCCAACCAGCATGCTGAAATCCTTGGTCTTGGCCCGAAGTTTTGTGGTGAGCCAGTTTTCAATCCTCCGGAGAAGGTGGCCCTCTCCAGGCTCGTCTCCCGACGTGTTCCAGAAGAGGACCGTTCCCGCTCTATTTCTGAGTGCATTGACGTGCTTGCCCGAACCGGTGAAACGCGGGAACACCGCCTTGGTGTTGAAAAAATAGTCGAGTATGCAGTTGAAAACAGGCTACACATACTTACGGCAGACAAGGAAGGCTGTTTTGTGGTTGCTCCAGAAAGTGTTTTCTGTGAGAAGGCCCTGATGGCGATTGAAAAGAATTTCAAACCTATTGACGTAAAGGCCAACAAGGTAAAAGAGCGCGCTGTGTCGTTGCTAAGAAGTCACAATCTTGAACAATTAGCCATGTCATTAAAGAAAGCAAAAGGTGCTCACTCGGAGCCATTTTTCGTGGTCAAAACGCATAAGCCTGAAGCCCCTTTCCGCACAATAGTTACAGAAAGAAATACTTGGCAGTTGGCGGTGTCCACATTTTTAGAACAGCAGCTCCGGTCCCTGCACCTGAATGACCAATATATAATTCCAAATTCAGATGCCATAGTAAAGTATCTTGAATCCTTGAACCCAGGAACATGCAAGGCTATGAGCATTGATGTGCAAGATTTGTTCTACACGATGCCTCACGATGAATTAATGAAATCAGTTAAATTGTATATCACTGAAGAAAACGATGAAGTAGGTTTTATTCAAAAGTGCGGCGTGTCAGTCAACAGTTTTATGGAGATCCTAGAATTCTATCTGAAATCAACATTTATCGAATAGAAAAATGAATTCTTCGTTCAAAAACGAGGGGTGTGTATTGGCTCAAAGGTGGCTCCAATGCTTAGTAATATTTTCCTAGGTAGGGTTGATAGAAATATCGAAAGAAACGTGTGCGGCTTGGCAAAGAAAATTTTTCCTTATGTAGATGATTTTCTAATAATTGTTGAAAATAGAGATCTGAATGTAGAGGGCCTTTTAAATGTGTTCAATGAGTGCGGTCTCGGATTGCAGTTCACATTTGAGCTGCCATAACTGAACAAACTGCAGTTTTTGGATTTAGAATTAACTTTCAATACAGGTCATGTATGCTGGTGTTACCGTCCAGATCTCAAAAACCAGTGCTAAACTTCAAATCGGGTCATTTGAAGGTAATAAAAAATGGGATCGCATTTTCTTCATTACGCTCAGCCCTTTCAAAGTCATGTGACCATCAGCTGAATGACAGCTTCTCGAACCAGATAAGTAGAATGCAGACGGCTGGCTACCCTGACAATGTTCTCCTCATGGTCGTGCAGAAGTTAGTCAAATGGATAAAAGGAAAAGATACGGCAGGTTCTGTGACGCAGCCACCAAGACAAAGAAAAAGATACCCCGTTGTGATACCATATAAACACCGGCTCTCTCATAGCTTAAAAAACGTGGCAAAAAGATACGCTGTCGACGTGGTATTCTCGGCTCCAAATAAATTAGGAAAATTGTGCAGTAGGGTTGACCGAAGATTAGCTTCCCGGAATGCAAAAAAAGTGTGCCCGATAAATCATTCAGACCCATTTGTGAAATGTGCAATCGGTGTCGTGTATATGTTGCCACTTCGGTGTGGCCATGTATACGTGGGACAAACCTGGAGGTGTCTGAACACCAGGTTGTCCGAGCACCAGCGTTCATTTTAAACGAATCCACACAGCCACCAGGCAAAACACAGCTGCAAACACGATTGTGAGCCGCTTTTTAATGAAACCACTGTGTTGTCGAGACACAAAGATAAAACAACACGGGAAATTATCGAGGCTTTTCAAATCAGACGAGCTGCTGACCGTTGTATAAGTACGCCCTCAATAGTGCTGCATGACCGGGAATACGCGTATCTGAGTGACACCTTTGCATGACCAAGTAAACCAAAGACTACACATGTGCAAACCGATTAATGATTGCGTTTTTTTGTTTGTGGTTATCGGGTGCAATAATTTACCGCCACGTGGGAGACTGATCTGTATATATGACCAATGTTTTCTTCAAAATAAATCAGTTGTGAGTGCAGCGCTGTCCTGTCTAACTCTCGTTCTTTTTTGTGCCGTGTTTTTGCGCGCTGGATTGTCAATCATGAGGCACAAAGTGCCGGTCGTTTTTTCCGTGTCTAACAAGTTGGCTAGCCTGTGCCCCAAGATCCTGAAAGGAATGGAACAGACACTACGTTGCCTAAACCGACATGCGACGCCATACGTGAAGTAGGCAACCAGCGTGGTGTACATGATCTTCCTCACATGCGGGAGGGTATACATCGGTCAAACGGGCAGCTGTCTAAAGGACCTGAATATGCGTAATAAAACGGGTTCCCCCCTCACGCACCAATGCTTCGCTTCTGAAAGCAAGCCATGCGAGCCAGTTTTGCCTCAGACGAAGGTGCTGAGCCGAAGTAGAGAACAGGTGGCAAGGGAATTAATCGAGGCCTTTTTCATTCGAAAGCATGGTGAACAGTGGTGAGTGAACCACCCATCTCTTTGTATGACAATTAGTATAAATTTCTAAACCGTTATATTATGTGATAAAGGTTGTGACATGTGTACGAATGTGCTGGTGTGGGTAAATTAGCCTTATGCATTTTTCAATAAACTAGTTGTGAGTCTGCGCCCGTTCTGTCTCTTCGTTTTCTTTGTCCCGTCCGAATGCGAAGTTTTAAGCATGAATATAAACTAGCCCAACAACACGCTTTACTGATGCATCATGTATTAAGATGGCTGAGGGGTATTTTTGAAATTTACGGGTTATGACTGCGTATAGTAAGGCTGTGAAGGCACGCTGACTTTCTAGTGACCACATATCGGATTCTACATAAAAGATTTTATCGGGCTTGTTCGGAAAGCACCAGTCGCCAATCGAAGGCCCAGGTGGTACACCGGGTCAAGGAGTTTGAGAGCGGAGTTTAGGGCTGATTGATAAATAACACTGCCATAGTCAAGCCTCGATCTGACAAGGCTATTGAAAATTTTCAATAAGCAAGCCCTGTCAGTTTCATGTGACTGGCGTGAGAGAACCTTTAGAATGTTAAGTGCCTCAATGAATTTTATTCCTAGTCTTGTGATGTGGGGTATGAAGGTTAAGTTTTCATACAGCAGAATTCCCAAAAACTTCTACTCCTTTTTCACTTGAATTTGTTTTCCGTCTGGGGTTACAAATGGATGTGGTTGCGAGTAGTATCCCTCGTACATACATGAATTTCCAGTCCTAGTCGGAAACGCCGGATCCGTCAGAAGCAGAAGGTTGTGGTTGGTTGTGACCTGCCACAAGTCTACCCCTTTGTGGGTGGACTGGGGGTAGCCCCACGCTTGGTGCGGGGCGTTGAAGTCCTGCCACCAACAGCGGTCTCGACCCCGCACACCCGACTGCCTTATTTATGATAGTGGTGAACCTCTGTTTATGGTCGCTGGGCGAGTTGTACATGTTAAGAACAAAGATGCTGTTTTTAAGATGACATCCAGGTATGATTTTAATGAGCGAGGGCTTAGACTTCTCTATCGTATATATATATATATATATATATATATATATATATATATATATAGCAGAACAGAGAGATACGGGACGAGGGACTCGGTAAAGATACATATCAAGGTTGCAGTTGTCATTGCCAGTGCTATTCGGCTTTTTTTTTTTTCGAAATATTTAATAGGGCCGAATGACGTGTGCTTGTCACGTTTGTTTTGATTCATTGATAAATAAGCGAAAATATAAGTCGAGAAAAAATCCGCCGTTTTCCGGGAGCGGGACTCGAACCCACATCTCCGCATAACCGGTGCGGTGCGTTAGCCATTACGCTATCCCCACAGCGGCTTCTCTCTCGACTTTAAAACGGGGGTTTATATTTACAAGAGCTCTGAGGCCGGTCAACTAGCGCCGCCAGTTCCGCATAACGCATAACGCATAACTAGCTCCGCATAACGCACCGCACCGGTTATGCGGAGATGTGGGTTCGAGTCCCGCTCCCGGAAAACGGCGGATTTTTTCTCGACTTATATTTTCGCTTATTTATCAATGAATCAAAACAAACGTGACAAGCACACGTCATTCGGCCCTATTAAATATTTCGAAAAAAAAAAAGCCGAATAGCACTGGCAATGACAACTGCAACCTTGATATATATATATATATATATATACAGGGTGTCCCAGCTATCATGCACCAAGATTTAAAAAAAGAGCAATGGCGTTACGCGAACAAAACCTAGTGCGTAATGTTTGCAGTACTGTGGAGAAGCGGATAGTAATTTTCTCGTTAATAATGCTTAACTAATTAGTTGTAATTAATTATCTAACTCGAGAAGTACTGTTCTCATCACTGAAGTGTCAATGAGGCGCTTGTAGGTACCCACGAGGGGCATCTAACTGCGGTATTTTCAGCGACGAACTAATTGCGTACTCATTTATTCTGACTGATAAAGAAAACCCGCGAAATATGAAAAATGCCACGTGACGGCGCTTCCGCGCGCATTGTAAAGTAGCGTCCCCAAATAAGCTGATTGAAAGCAACTGCTTCGCCTGTCACCCGCCTGAAGAGACCGCGCATCACCTTGATAATGGCATGCATGTAAGCAGCAACAGCAGCAAGATTCGCAGGGCGCCTGTGCAGATAAGGCACAAACTCGGTCGCGATTTTTTCTTTCTTTCTTTTGTTTATTTCATTCTGGCTAACTGAGAGGCAGGCTGTTTGAGGGCATTGCTTTACGGTGCGCGCTAATGCGCGCGGAGACACCGTCACGTGGTATTTTTCATATTTCGCGGGTTTTCTTTATCAGTCAGAATAAATGAGTACGCAATTAGTTCGTCGCTGAAAATACTGCAGTTAGATGCCCCTCGTGGGTACCTACAAGTGCCTCATTGACACTTTAGTGATTAGGACAGTACTTCTCGAGTTAGATAATTAATTACAATTAATTAGTTAAGTATCTTTAACGAAAAAAATGCTGCCCGCTTCTCCACAGTACTGCAAACATTATGCACTAAGTTTTCTTCGAGTTACGCCATTACTCTTTTTTTAAACCTTGGTGCATGATAGCTGGGACACCCTGTATATACAGAGACACAAGAGAAAGACGTAGAAAATAGACATAAGTTCACTGACGTTTAAGGAAGAGGACTTCCTTTCTTCAGAGTATCTGAAGAAAGGTACCCTGAAGAAAGGAAGCCCTCTTCCTGAAACGTCAGTAAACTTATTTCTACTTCCTACGTCTTTCTCGTGTGTCTCTGTCTCTACTAACCTTATTTTTTCTTTTTATCTTTCCAGACTATATATATAAATATATATATATATATATATATATATATATATATATATATTTATATATATATATATATATATATATATATATATATATATATATATATATATATATATATATATATATATAGCGAATCATATAGGAAATGAGGGGCTCGTTGAACGTAAGACAGAAATAAAGGTTGGCAGTCAAGGAAACCTCGGAAAGCAAAGCGGAGGTTATGGTAGGTCATTGAAAGAGATAAAGAATTTGGAAAGAAAGAAATTGGAGAAAAAATGCCCGCCAGGTGAGATCTGAACCCACGACCTCCAGAATACCGGTCTGGTGCGATAACCACTACGCTACCGGCGGGGCTATTTTTCCCCTCCACTTTCTGGGGTATATTTATCACTGTAATTTTTCCTGTGCTTGGGGGTGGTAGCCAGCGCCACTCCGACTTCTCGGGGTGAAGAAGACCTTCTTTTAAACCGCCGGGCTGTGACTCGAGTGTCTACGACATGTCGAGTGTGGTCGGCCAGCGTTCAACCCTCTTGAGCTTCCTATGGCACCAAGACTGCCAGAACAGAGGCCCTCGCTATGCATGTAGCGAATCAGAATAGGAAATGGGGGGCTCGTTGAAAATAAGACATAAATAAAGGTTGGCAGTCAAGAAAACCTCGGAAAGCAAAGGGGAGGATATGGTAGGTCATTGAAAGAGACAAAGAATTTGGAAAGAAAGTGGAGAAAAAATGCCCGCCAGGTGGGATCCGAACCCACGACCTCCATAATACCGGTCTGCTGCGATAACCACTACGCTACTCGGCGATCGCTTCAAAGCCACCCTTGCCCGAAGAAGTTTCGCTCGCTCATGAGCGTTTGATAGCGATCTCTCCAGCGCATACGTCCCGGGGCTATTATTATGCCATCATGCGCCCCCGCCGCTAAGCTTTCTGGAATGATCGTCCTGTCTGTTACTGATGCGGGATTCGGGGACAAATTTCCCGTTTCTGCACGCGACGTCAGCAGGATGAGCGACGAGGGTATGCTCCATTTAAACGGGACGTCAGCTTTTCTTAGTGTACTCGGTGCAACGCACCTGTTTTGCCCCCTCGCCGCTCGCCTTCACCTCAGGCCCCTGTTGACACGCCTCAGCGTGGCCGTTCTTCAAGGCGACGATCGCCCTGTCCATATCGCCACTCTGTATCACCTCTTCGCCCTGCATCCAATGCTTTGGGCCACCATCCGGAAACTAGAGCCTGCAGTTTTTAGAGGGGAAACTGCATCAATCGAAAATCCAGAAACTCCTCCACCGCAACCGTCGAATACATTGCACCAGAGTCCTTCATTGCTTTACTGGTCACAAAACTTCGGCGCTCGTTTCATATAGGACCGCGGGCGCCACTACAGGCACCACCGCCGCATGAAGGGCATCCAGCCGCCGCGCGTGCGGCATATTGTCTAGCTCTTGGCTTGCAAACGCTCGCTGCTTTTGGTGTCTGCGACCTGATTAAGTGTGCTTTTTTTTTGTAGTAGTTAGCGATGAATAGTCCAGTCATTGTGTATATCACCTGTCTTCAATGAGGTTTTATTTTTCGAAGTAAATTACCGTAGACTTTGGCCGCGAACGGCAACGGCTTCTGCATCCTCTGGCACAAGCGCTGTGCCGTCGTGTTTAGGGATTTTTAAATCTCTATTGCTTCTTTTCTTAAAGCAAAAGTTGTAAACACCACACATATGGCAGCTCCGTAGTCACAGACTCCTGCGGGCCTATCAATCATACAATAACAAAATTGAAAGAAACCAAGTACGCGTCGTTAAGACTACGCTGTTCAGACTACGCTGTGCATTCCAGAGCAATCCGTTGATTGCTCTGGAATGCACAGAACGCTAAAAGAGATAGCCCAATAGTATTGTCGTTTCGATGAGTGGGTACATACTTGAGAACATCTAAAAACGCTTCAGAAACACGGAGGATCAAAACACGAAGAGATATACAGTAATCCCTCGTTATAACTGAGTCAACGGGACGACAAAAAACTTTTGTTTGACCAAACTTTTGACCAGTCGAGAAAAACTAAAAATTTGACCTTTAATTGCGCCACAACTGCGAAGAACAAAACGCAATATAGTTATTGAAGCACAATTTTTGTTCAGGTAAAAAATGGCGGAGACTTTTGGTTGTTTAGTGTTCTTCCCGGGCCCGAGCAGCCCCTGCTCCAATTGAACCAAGCACTGCATGAGGCTTTGGTCGCCGCCCATGCATTCCAGGAACTCCCGCGTCTGCACCGTAGTTCCCCACTTCACGTGGCTCTTCGTCCTCGTCGAGGCCACCAAGTGTAAATTATCTCCGCATCCGTCGCCAGTGCGACCACGGGAGCTGCAGCATCCGCCAACGCATTTCTATCTACCTCTCTACCTCTCTACCATTTCTGCCTCTAGTCCATTTCTACCTCTTGGCCAGAAATTTTATGAAAAGCCTCGTGTAGATTGCTGCCAGTCTGGTCGTCGTCGGGATCGCTGACAATGGTGCGGAAATAGCCAGCATGCTCAAAGGAGTGGGCGAGCTTTGAAGGATTGAGTTCCTTCCATGAAAAGTTGAGAAAATGGATCGCACTTAGAGAATCAATGTTTTACCTCTTAATGGCGGCATACGCTGTGCGCTTGCGCTGCATAAGAGCCTTGCGGTGGTTTCAATGATACCCTGATCCATATGTTGCAGTAAAGCGAGCTCCTTGAGGTTGTCGATCTTCACGTGGCTGGGACAATTGTTAATCATAGGAAAAACACTTGCCGAGTCTGCGCGTCATTGGGAATTTTCGCCCGAGCCTTGAGGCTTGCAAAACAAGAGATTTTCGGCGCCGCGTTCTCGACGGTACTGCTACTTCTATGGTTCGAGTGTCAGTGTTCCCACAACGTCGCGTCCACGCCTTTGACCAATGTCTAGGAACAAAATTCAGTTACCATACCAGGGATATGGGTCGTTTGTTTACAGTCAGATAGTGCTAATCGAGCATGAGTGGCTCGAGAAAATCACCGGGGAGACACCAGCTTGGGTTGACCCGCCATGATGACAGCCTGACTCGCCGCTGGGTTGCCGCCTCTCGGCGACGCCTCAGCTCTCCACTTCGCTCTAAGCGGGTCAACCTGTTCACGCGCTTCGAGTAATGCGGCCACAAATGCGTGCATTTGGGTTGGGACCAGAAGAAATTTCGAATAAATCGATATTAGAGTAAAGCGGTTTCGTTATAATGAGGGGTTACTGTAAGTTGCACCGTGTGTCTTTCCGCTTCCACGCTTTGAAATCCTTGCAAAAAAAGGAGGCAAAAAAGAACTATAAAACTGATTTTATCACACGTAACAACTAAATGTCATTATTACGAAGGAAAACACAAGTGCGTGGTCCACCATACAAAAATTTATATTTTCGCGCTGCGATGTGCAGCACACGGAGGAAACAGAATATTGCCACGCACCCGAGAACGACGCAATGCTTTTCTGAACGACGTGTATTAAAGCGAGATCATGGTCTACAAGAGTACAATGAAACACAATCGTCGAAGAAGCAGTCCGCATTGTTACGTGCACAGGTGAACGTAAAGTGAGTTGCGCGGCGTTTGCTACGCATCCATTACTCTCGGAACGTTATTAATTTCAGATCCATGGAAATAGGACCGACGACATTGTCGATGAAACAAAAAATCAAGTTAGCGACAAGGCGACACCCTTTCTATATCAAACAACATTGCGCGATGGGACGTACGACAAAAAGAGCAAACTGGCGCTCTATTTGAAACGCCAGATAAGAAAACCGGAAGCGGCCACGCGCGGTTAGAAAACAAACAAGACGAACCCTAAGGGATAATTTTAGCGGGTAGTTTGAATGGCTGGACAGCGCTGCTTACAGCGACGGGCATCAGTACGATATTCGGACGCTTTCATGAATTCGTGTTTATTTGAATATATCATTCTCAGGTTTGGTGCCCGCATGCTGTTGAAGTAGAAAAAATTATTTTTGAAATGTGAAATTGCAATTTACAGTACCATTTACAGATGGTTAGAATTCTGTCGTGTGTTCACGTCTTGTCAAGGCACATAAAAGACCTCATAAATGAATAAATATTTATTGCATGGCACTAAACAGAACAACAAGTTCAAATTGTCATCATTATTTGCAATGCAATGGGCATGCATGCAATACACATACTATAATTGGCCTTGCATATTTGGTGCGCCAAGTGGGAGATGGAAATTAACTTTTCAAAGACTACGTTCACCCATCTAACCAAGAAGAAATTTATAAAATCGGAAATAACTTTTTGACCAGACCACACAGCTTTAAGTAGCTGGGGGTGACTATTACCAGCGATTTGGGGTGACACACTCATGTTGAGGAGGTGTGTTCAAAAACCTACAGAAAGTTGTTGTACTTCAGGAAAAAGCTCGATCATGCCCCTAGAGATGTCAAATTACTTTCATATAAGACATTTTTTCGCCCTATTCTGAAGTATGCGTCTTCTGTATGGAGTCCTCACCACCAGTCACTGAGTGATAAACCAGAAAAACTCAAAGGCTACCAGTGCGCTTCATTTGGTCGCGGTACCGGAGGACAGAATCGGTCACAAATTTGTTAAAATCATGTAACCTAGAACCCCTGCAAGTGCGCCGCGAAAATGAAAGGTTAAAACTCCTTTTTCAAATTATAAGAGGTGAAATGAAAATAAATAAAGACACATACATACAACCTGCACCCAAACGAGGAACTCGGTTGAAACATAGTCACCCAATAAGGCCTCTTTGGGCGTGTCTAGATGGGTTTAAGAATTATTTTTTTTCCCTTATAGCTTAGAAGTGTGACATACACTTCCAAGGGTATGCTGTTACTAGTTCAAATGTCAAAGCGTTTGAGTGTTCGCTGGAATTGTACTACCAGCAATACGAAACCGCATGTCTGTCCTGTCATTGTGTATTGCTTTCTTGCTTGTATTCCTCCCTGTAATGACCGTCAAGTGAAGGTTACAGTATCAATAAATAAATAAATAAATAAATAAATAAATAAATAAATAAATAAATAAATAAATAAAAACAGAGACAATACACAGTAATGAGAGAAAAACACGTTTTCAGGAATGAAAAAAATGCTCAAGTAAAGGCACCACAATGACACAAAGTATTTATTCTCCATGGTAACGGAAAACGCAAAAACCCCAGAAGAACCAGCCATCCGCACTTTTACTTGTATCTACCACACCCTCACACACTGTGCGCTGTTGCAGTCAGACAAAAATATCCACCATAACAAAATCTAGACACTGGGATACGTGCCCCTATTTACGACCACAATCTCCGCAGATAATTTTTTTAGTCTGGCAATAGCTCCAGTTAGGACGTGAAAGAAGGGAAACACTTGCGCCCCGAGTACCAAAAATGCTTTTATGCCCTTGGTTATTTGACGAACTCCAATGAGGTCTATTGCCCCTGGGGAACATCAAATCAGTTGCAGTAATTGACCAGAAATCACATTTCTATGGTCATGCACACGTAAAAACGTTAAGAGGAAAAAAAATCAACTTCCTATTGGTTCCTTGTATGGGTGCATTTCCCCAAGAAGCCGGGTTACCTTCCGAAAGCGTCGCCTTCCGATTAAAGGCAAAGGGCCAAGCGGGGATATTTTAGGTTCGTGTACGTAGTCAAACGACAGGTTCCAGGCTCGATTAAGGCACACAAATTTGCGTCTTCCGCTGTCAATACGAAAAGTCTAATATAAGAAACAGGGAAGCAGTGCATGATTCTTGTGTATGAGACAATGGTGACATATTACAGTGTCCTATAAGCTAACGTGACTACATTTGTCGGACCACGCGCCACATTTTTTGTAATTTCGAACACGCAGTCGAGCACAATTTCAAAAGTGCCGCGCACGAATGCGCAACTGAACTTGACATTACTATGCTTTGCATCTCACAACGAGGCACCAGGCAGTGAGGAACGCCACTAGGGTACATTATATATCAGGTATGTTTCGCAATCCACCATGTGCTATGACTGAGGCTAAAAATGTGTCTTCAGCATGGCATTACACATTTTAGCTGCCTGATTACAACAAGAAGAAGTACAGTGCAATTTCCTTTACGAGGCACATCATGGGAGCATTGCGGACATTTGCAAGCTGTTCTTCACCTGAAAACAGAGTCCGGAAACGGACCACCACACTACACAGTCGGCGTACACTGCACTTGGAACAGGTGCATCTATTTACCACGATGCGAGTACCAATTCACCAGAAAAAAACCCCCGACTAAATGTTTCCGTGTTGAGGAGTTACACTAAGTACCGACGAACTTCTAATCCGCAGCAAAAGAGCCAATATTTTGAGCGCAACAAAAAACACGGACAAACAAAACAACAGAGTAGACGAGACAGGCACTGGAAACTATTCACCAACAAGCCGAGCAAAAAGTTCTTCTCAGCTAAGACAGGCATTCTTGCTGAGGACGTTATGAGCACATTTGACGACGTAGGTCCAAACGTGGTTGTTTTCATCTAGGTCACTCCAACAACACGCGGCACGTGCGGTGACAAACAACGACATTTAGCGTCACCTCTTACCCTGGCAGTCTTCATAGTGTAAAAGGGTGGATGTACTGTCTCACAATATTAGTGCTAGCAGCCACAATAATTTGCGAGTGGAGTTTGGAGACTGGATGCTGTTGTGAGTGCTTTTAATGAGATGAGGCACGTCAGAGATAAAAAACAGATCGTTCCTTGTGTGAACGACAGGCTTTTTAGTTGTGACGCCTTATTGAGTGCCGAGACTTGCGTTCGATTTTCGGGTGCAAATGGCAAGGTTCAATAGGTGGAATATAGTTTCGGTACCCATCAGGAGCATCAACAAGGCAGCAAGAAGCATTGGAGGCAGTCATTATGCTACTGAATAACTCTTGGAGAACAGTTGGCACGGCTATTTGTGTGAGTCGTGTGAGGGCAGGATCAATGAAGTCCTGTGCCATGAAGTGCTTACACCACGTCTGGTATGAAGAATGCAGCTGCCTGGTTGGCTCTGTCTTGAGGGCACCTGTAGACCTGCACAGGTGATAGGGGATATAGTACGCAAACTGTTTGCAATGACAGATGACCAGCGAACAGTCTGGAAATTTCACTGCAACTAGTACTCAACTATTGTCTCCAGCGCATGCCGCCTATTTAAAACACCCGCCGCGGTGGCTCAGTGGCTAAGGCGTAGCGCTGCTGAGCACGAGGTCGCCGGTTCGATTCCCGGCCGCGGAGGCCGCTTTTCTGATGGAGGCATAAAGCAAAAACGCCCGTGTATAGGAGATTTCGGCGCACGTTAAAGATCCCTAGGTGGTCAAAATTAATCCGGAGCCCTCCAGTACGGCGCGCCTCATCGCCTGCGTTGCGGCGGCACGTTAAACCCTACAATCAACCAATCAAACCTGTTTAAAACATACGTTCCCTTATTCTATTCAGCAATCATAGGGTCGCGCTATGTAATTTCGCAACACTGGTTAGGCACATTCTTAATGCAATTCAGCTATTGTTTGGTTTAACAAAAATGATAATGCTGCTCACACAGCCTGAATCCCTTTGTCTTTTTTGTAAAATAACGACGAAGAGCGAGAGTGAACTGAACGCAATACAAAGCTTAAACAAACCTGTTGCCCCACGGGCCAGCGAAAGAAACCCATCCCGAGAACTGGCACCTGGCGAAGTTATATTTGGCCGCTGTGTGGCCACCATGGCAAGCAGCAGTGACCGTCGTACTGATGGCACCCAGAGGCCATGGACTAAAAAACATGACAAGAACACACACAGCTCCGACTGAATAGGTGCAATCTACGCCATACGTGTTTTATGAAACTAGCCAAAATATGACAGAGAAAAAAGAGAAACGCTTGATAAAACGGTAAGTGGGGAACAGTTCTATGCACTTCCTGCGATACCGGACTTGATATACGCTGTAGAACGAAGATCAAATTTGAAGGTTTCAATTCACTGCGTACTCATCCCGCCTCGACCAAAGATGTTATCTGCCGACTAAAGACGCGCTTTCACCCCACCTGACGCGCCAAAGCGAAGCCACGCGCGTGCGTTATCGGCGTCGGCGAGTCGTTTCGCTTGGTACACACGCAGCTTGATATGCACACATGTGTAAAACTTTACGATGAGCGTACGGCTGCTGGTTATGCCCAGATAAGCCACATAATGCAGATAGGGCTACTTCGTCACGTACGTTCGCCCGGACGGCTTTGCAGTGCATCACGGCCATAATAAATAATAGCTGTAGCAGTTTGCCAAGATAGCAATGGCTAGCTAGTATAATACAACGCAGCGTGCGGCTCACGTAATTCAGTGCTGCGACAGCGCACAACGCCTGCTTCGCCTACGGACCGCCGGCCGGCCGGCCGGTCACTTCCGCAACTCACCGCCGTCGTTTGCGGCACGTAAACGCTAAGTGCGACGACGGGCGCGTACCGCTGACATCCCTCAACGCTAGATAAAACGGCCCAACCAGCGTAAAATATCATTACGCCCGGCTAAAAAAATGGTGTCTTACGCGTTTCCGGGTCGCTTCCAATGCTCTTATCCTAAAGACGCAGAACTCGATTTGCCTGATTTCCCTGCGGCTACGCAGTGCTCGCAGCGTTTGCAGTACAAGGAAACATAAATACGATATGCCACACCAGCACTTTTCAAAAGAAAGTCTCACCTTTCGTTTAGGCTGCAAAACCGATGTCGCAAAGAAAGCTCTAAGCGTTTCGTTCTCCACAACCGAGGCTGCAGCAAGGCACGCGCAAACGCTTCCGAAACAGCCAAGTGGCGGCTTGCGCTTGTGGCTTGGCCAGGCTTGTCTTCATAGCGTGCACAAAGAAGCAACGAATATTTACATTCACAGCCATTTAACTTGCTACATAAATAAAAGTGTAAGTCTAATGTGTAACAAAATTTTAAAAGTATAATATTGTGTTTTAACTTAATTTTAAATATTTATTTTTTTTACCACTTGCGCCAACTGCCGGATGGAACAAGAGTTACGCCATTCGGCCGAGATGAGCCCGTGTGTCCTCTCTTCTAATTTTAGATGCAGAGCATCTGATAGCGGCGGCCTGTCACTCGTCGTCGGTGCGCGCCGTCCGTCCGCACCCGCCAGATGTGCGATAACGCGCGCTTGTACCCTACTCTCCCCTCCTCCTCTCCACGCCGTCTGTGCGCTGTCGCGCTCCTCCCTCCGCGGCTCCACCCCACCAGCTGTGATAAGCGCGCATGCGCGCTCTCTCTCATCCTCCTCTCCACGTCAGCTGCTACCGCGCGCTCGTACCTTCCTCTCTCCTGCTCCTCTCCACGCCGTCTGCGCGCTGGCGCGCTTTCCCTCCGTGTCTCATTCGGCAGCTGTACGATAAAGCGCGCATGCGCGCCTCTCTCGCATTCTCCTCTCCACGGCAGTTGCTTTATATACCCGTGCATGCGCGCGCCGGATCAGTTGCCTCTTCGGTTGATTTGCGCAGCGCCGTCTCGATGTGCTGAATGGACGCCACCGAATCTGCCAACGAACTGTCTGGCGCACCTTCAAACGCCCAAACACCGTTAAACACCGTAATAACAACGAATTAACGCCGTTATTACAACAAAGATGCTCTGCATCCTCACAATCCCCCTCGGGGAGGTGCGGGTAATTTTTTTTTTATTTCTCTATGGAGTGACCTCAGAGAGAAGGTGGCGCCACCGCGTGGCGGCAAAACGCAGCATGTGAAGCCCTCCCATTGAGTTACGGAGCAGTTTCGGGACCAGTAAAACATCGAAGGATTCTGATTGCACGTACAAGTTGAAGGATTTCATGTTGATGCCCTCATAGACACTGGAGCCAATATATGAGTCATTAGTAAAAATTTGTGTTCCCGGCTCAGGAAAGTGGGAACCCCTTATACTAGACCTTCTTTGTGCGGTGCTGACCAAGTTGTCTTCGAACCATCCGGATACTGTACGGTACGTGTATTGATTGAGGGGATTCGGCCCCACGTCCAGTGCGCGGTCTTGTCCAGTTGCTCTCACGAACTTATTTTAGGGTGGGACTTTTTCTGATCCACCACCGCTGTAATCTACTGCCAGTACCTGGACATTGAAATCACCGCTACAGACCGTATGGAAAGCAGTGCTTGGTGGCTAGTGCGGATTACTTTTCTGAGCCCTGGATATGAGACAATTATTGTTCGCGGTGGAAAGTGTTCTGATGGTGACGTGCTCATCGTGCCCCGCTCTCGTCTTCTCCCACGAGGTATTGCAATAGCCACCTGTCTTGTGCGCTTAACGCAAGGGTCTACCGCGCTCGTTGCCATGAACACTAGCCCTGAGGCAAGGCACTACTATCGCTACCGGTGCTGAATCTGAAGTTGTCTCTATTGTTCCCCTCTGCTGTATTTCGTCAGTTTCGAATTCGCCCTCTGACCCACCATTCCCTGCTTTTTCCGCCACTATCAGCTGCGACCTCTCTCCGGAACAAGCCAATTCTTTGCCGGACCTCCTACACAGGCACAAATCGCCATTCGATTATCAGGGCACCACCCTCGGTCAAACATCCGTACCCACTCATCGCATTGAAACAGACGGTTCACAGGTCATTCTTCGCCGGCCATACTTCGCCGGCTCTTCTTCTGAGCGGAAGTCATTAATGAAAACGTCGCCGACATGCTCCAGTGCAAAATTATTCGTCCTTCAAGCAGTCCTTGGTCATCTCCTGTTGTCGTAGTACAGAAAAAAGACGGATCCCTTTGATTTTGTATTGATTACCGCGCACTGAATTAAATCACACGAAAAGACGTTTGTCCGATGCCTCGCATCGATGATGCCTTGGACTGTTTACAAGAAGCGGAATATTTTTCTTGTATCGACCTTCGATCCGGTTATTGGCAAATTCCAATGCATGAACCGCATAAAGAAAAAGCAGCGTTTGCCACCCCTGGTGGGCTATATGAGTTTAATGGGATGCCCGTCGGGCTATGTAACGCTCCTGCAACTTTCGAGAGGGTGATCTACACTTCTCCGGGGCCTTGAATGGAAAACGTGTCTATGTTATCTCGATGAAGTAGCTATTTTTTCTTCAACCATTTCTGAACACTTACAACGGCTTGCTGAGGAACTAACACGCCTTGCCAATGCTGGCCTTCTGCTCAACGCCAAAAAGTGCCGTTTTGCCTCCCGTAGTATAAAAGTTCTCGGACACGTCGTCAGCCACGACAGAATTCGGCCCGCTCTACAGAAGATTGCTGCTGTGGTTAACTTCCAACAGCACCAGCAGCAAAAATCTCTGCGTAGCTTTCTTTGTCTGCAGTCTTACTTTCGGCGCATTCTCCAGAATTTTGCTTCCATACCTTCGCCCCTCAACACACTCCTTAACCCTAGAGCTCCCTTCGTCTGGACCGGTGATTGTGAAACAGCTTTCCAGCAGCTGAAGACCGCGCTGACCTCTGGACCGGTCCTCTGCCATTTTGAGTAGTCCAGACCTGTAATTCTCCACACGGACGCCAGTGGCCACGGACTTGGCGCTGTTCTACTGCAGTGGGGGGGGGGGGGGGGGGGGGTAAAGATCCAGAGCGCGTTATTTCTCACGCCACTCGTTCCCTAAGTTCTGCTGAGAAAACTTTCACCATCACTGAGCAGAAGTGACTCGCTATGGTTTGGGCCGTCCAAAAATTTCTACCATACCTCTACGGACGCCACTCCACAGTAGTGACTGACCACCATGAGTAATGCTGGTTACAGACAGTCAAACGTTCATGAGGGCGCCTCGGGCGCTGGGTTCTCCGACTTGAGGCATATGATTTCACCGTCACCTACAAGTCCGGAAAAAAGCACCTCGACGCGGACGCACTTTCTCGGTGCCCTCTTGACTTCCGCGTTATCGACACCCGATACCGCCCTCGCTATCCCACCTGTCAACCACACAGCATTTAATGGCGGCCTATCTCATTTGCCTACTCTTCAACGAGCAGACACGTACTGCCGCACCATATTCGAGCGGCTTACCGTCACAATACGACCACCGAACAGTCGGGCGCGTCGGCAGCTTCAGCACTATCAGTTTTTAAATGTATTTTGTACCATTCAAATTACCACTCGTCGGGCCACAGATGGGTCCCCGCTGTACCGCGCGCAATTCTACAGCAGATATTACAAGCCCTGCACGACGATGCTTCCGCGGGTCACCTAGGCTTCCACAAAACTTACGACCGCGTCCGCTCCCGTTGCTTCTGGCTTGGACTCTCCACCCACGTTTCCCGCAATACCCCGTCGTGCCCATATTTCCAGCAGCGGCAAAAGGGAACATCTCCGCCTGCCGGACTTCTACAGCCGCTTCCTTGCATTTCGGAGCCCTTCCACACTGTTGGCATAGATCTCTATGGACCTTTGTCTTGCAGGGCTGCCGGCTTTCGGTAGATTATAACAGCCGCAGACCATTGAACTCGTAACGCAGAAACAGCACCGATTCGTTCTGGTTCTGCAGCCAAGGTAGCAGACTTCATGCGTGCCATAGTGTTGCGCCATGGCGCGCTCCATGCTCTTTTGAGCGATCGCGGCAAGGCATTTCTCTCCAGCACTGTTCAAGGAGTTCTCCGTACTGCAAACACTGTTCATAAGACCACTCCTGCTTACCATCCGCAGACGAACTGTGACTGAACGTTTCCACCGGACTCTTTCCGAAATGATTTCTACGTACATCCGGACTGACCACACCAACTGGGACACAATTCTAACATTCGTTACTTTTGCATACGACAGTGCAGTAAAAAAGACTACCGGGTACTCTCCCTTTTTGCTCGACTACGGCCGCGATCCCTCGTTCATGGTGGAGGCCAGTGTCTAAAGTACTCCTGGGGTCCAGCCCGATACAAGAGGAGTTCATCTCCTACCTCAAATACTGCCGTCGGCTTGCTAGTCTTAACACGGAAGGCAGCCAACGCAATCGCAAGGACCGTTACGACACCAGTCACCGCACCGTCCGCTTTCGTCCTGGTGACAAGGTGCTACTCTGGACGTCCACACGCAAACCTGGGCTCTGCCAAAAATTTCTTCATCGCTTCGCAGGTCCGTACACCATCTTAGAAGAAACTTCGCACGTCACTACCGCGTCACTCCGTGCAGTGCTCCTGTGGATCGTCGGTACCGTGGCACAGAAATAGTGCACATCTCACGACTCAAGCCTTTAGTGCGTCACTCCTCTTGACGTACCGCGGCCAGGAGGCCGCCTTCACACGGAGGGGGAAATTTGAGCACGTTCTGAGCACCGCGTCCTATTTACAGTGACCGGGTCGTACACTGTGGGAACCATCCTGTGCGTCATCTTCTTCTTCTCATAATCATCCTCATCACCATTCTACCAATCCTCCTCTTGCGAAGATCATCGCCATAGGAGGTTTGTTCTGAGTCCGCGACGGTTGCAACGCTTCCTAATAAACGTCCTCCTGCACGTGTCTCTCAAGGCCGTCTCACGTGGTGGAGGTCGACTTCGATACTGTCCTCTAGATATTGCGATCGCGCCCCGGGAGCTCCGTTCCTGTCGCCGTTTACTGGCACAAGCCTCCTGCATGCGTCTCTCAAGGCCCTATCAATATATATATATAAGCAGTAGAAGAAACTTCTCGAGGAGCCAGAAGAAATAGTTGAGAAAATTGTAGATGCACGATTAAAAACAAAAACAGTGGTTTACTGACGTTTCGACTGGAGGACCAGTCTTCATCTTGAGTAACATACAATGTAGAAGCACGCACGCCCATACAGGTGCAGAAGGTATGCTACAGTGCACCCTTGTTAAGAACATTGGCGGGTTGGGGCGAGGGAACAGGGAAGGGAGGGCACTATACATGTGCGTACAAACTTTCGCACCGTTCTCCTCCTCAAAAACTCTCCACAGCAACAAAAATGAAGAAAGAAGATGCGGTACCGCAGACGACAAACTCTTTTCTAAAAATCCCAGCAATATACAACTTCGTCCATAAAAAAGAAGACTGGGTAGGGAGCTGCTGAAAAACACTTTTCGTACAAATTACAGGAATAAATGAATGGTTTAGGGAACGTCTCGACACAGGAAATGCAAAGTACAAGAACAACAAATACAGAACGGAGGCCGCCGGTGACACATCCATTCCTAAAAATACCAATTACCTGCGGCGTGGGGAATGTCAGGGCAGTTTAAAAGTTCACAGAAGTCACAGAAGAGCGCACGTGCCAGCAACGCAACCAATTATTTAGCTAGGTAGGAAGTACCTAGGTGTGTCCTGCGTGGAAGCAACTATTAAATCGGTCAGCAGTAAGGGTCAACAAGTTTCCGTGTATACGATCAAAGCTTGTCACAGCAGAATGGAGGCATGCAAATTTTAGGGTGAACTAAACTGTCCAAGGAGCGGACGGGTGGGGTAACCGCGCTCATGGCAAATGGTGAGTTACCCCGCGAACAGCGCGTTCGCGATAACAAATTTAACACCCCAAAGGGGGCTGCCAACCGCACTAAATGCCCCCACTTCTCAACTGGAGTGGAAGGCGAGAGCGCAGGCATACTGGGAATGCAGCTACTATTCCACGAAAAATATAAGCGTGCGTGCTTCTACGTTGTATGTTACTCAAGATGAAGACTGGTCCTCCAGTCGAAACGTTAGTAAACCACTGTTTTTGTTTTTAATCGTGCGTCTACCATTTTCTCAACTATTTCTTCTGGCTCCTCGAGAAGTTTCTTCCACTCCTTACCGATCCACGAAGGAACCAGCCATGACCACGACTAAAAACATCATCTGGAAATTTCCCAAGGTCCCTGGCACCACGGTGGTTATCGGCGACTCCCAGACCAAGCATCATCTACCAGCGCTGTGACCCCAGCCGACCAGGTACGCCTGTTTTTATCACCCAGCCCGGAGCATGCATCGGCAACGTGCAGTCCCTCCTAGACTCCGCTCCGGTTACTGCAAAAACGATCATCCTGCACGTTGGAACCAACGTACTGGCCGCCGTCAATGGATCCACGGCATTTGAGAGATACAAGGCTCTCCTGGATTTGATTGGTCAAGAATGTCCGAAGGTTTCTCTTATGTACGCGACCGCCAAGAAGCACGAACCGCCTTCTCAGGATCCGAAATTACCGGTTTGTTGGACGGTGCAACCAAAAGGCGTCGTTCTTTAATCGGCTTCTCCGGAACTACTGTCGACGATCAGGAACGCTGTTCTACCTTGACCACGAGCTGCAGTTCCATCTTGCGGCACGAGTTCTTGGAGCAGACGGCCTTCACCCCAGCTTCGAAGGCGTCGCTGTCATGGCCAGCCACCTCCATGGCATGCGCTTTAGTAGGAGGGGCCCGTCTACAACCTGGTCTTCGAACTGGCCCGCCAACTCCGCGCCGGCGGAGCCATCCTTTCAGGCCTCAACATCACCGCCGCGCAGCTACGCCGCCTCGGCCGCTGCCCCGGCGGCGCCTTCGACTGCAGCTTCTTCGAGCCGGCAGTACAACCTCCGCTCGAACACTTCAAAGTTCCTGCCCCGCGTCCGCTAGGATTGACTGTGCCCTACTGATGCCGGTAACGCAACCAACCATAATCTCTCTAGGAAATTTTTAGATGACAGAAAACTAACCGACAAACGTGTCCGATATGAGGTGCATGCCTCCACTCTAAAATAGTACCTCAATTCTTCCATTGTGCCCAAAGGTCTTGCAATACAATTAAAACCAGCCACGTCTGAGTTGTCGCCTGCGAATAAGGAAAAATGGGACAGTCTGCTCAAATCCGCTTTATTCGACTTGATACGCATACTTATCGATCACAAGCAGACAAATTTTGAACTTTCGGTAAGGAGCGAAAAAATTCTCTTTCCCCATCTGGGCAAGCATGAGATCGAGTCATTGGCCTCGCACGAATGAAAAGGTTCGCGATCAGCTGTCTCATGTCAAGGCCAAAAAATTCTCGCGTGATAATGTTATTCCTAAACCAGGCGGGCCCCCTGCTCGCACCTTACCAGTCACACCGCAAGAACATGTTGAGAGTAGTAACATAGTCAACTTGTTAGATGCGGTTTTGTCCAACGCCTATTTGAGCATACTTTCTAGGGGTTTTCCCTAATTCCTGCTTTTTAAAGATCTGGAATATTTTGCCCGTACCATGAGGATAAAGGAATACTTTCACGACAGCGAAACATGTAGTGACACTGCTAAATTGCTTCCAAGCCCTCAACACTGGGTACCACCCCCACCCCCCAGCGGGACGAGTGCTTAGATATGTATATCAAAGCTGTGCAACACGACATCATTGAAGTTTACAAAAAGCAGTCTACCTTCCGCCATAACCTCTCCATTAGTGAAAAAAAATCATTAGAAACCCTCTCTCACCGCACTGATATTCTAATTAAACCAGCTGACAAAGGTGGTGCAATAGTGATACTTATTCAGCTTGGCTACGTTAAAGAAGCACAGAGGCAGCTATCAGACTCGTCATTCTACAAACCACTCGAAAATGATCCTACAGCCGACTTTCCACTCAGTTGGTGAAGGATGGAGTAATGGAAGAAAGAACAGCCCATTCACTTGTTCCGCTTAATCCTGTAGCCGGCTTAATTTTCCGCTTAATCCTACAGCCGACTTTCCACTCAGTTGGTGAAGGATGGAGTAATGGAAGAACAGCCCATTCACTTGTTCCGCTTAATCCTGTCAAAAATCCACAAAAAAGACAATCCCGGCCACCCAATCGTCGCGGAGATGGGCATCGTCACGGAACACCTTTCGCGGTACGTGGACTCGATAATTTGCATCATACCGTCTAGTTTTCCTTCCTTTATTAAAGATACTAACCACTTACTTTCGGACGTTTTAGATTTGGATATTCCCCGAAATTCCCTCCTGGTTACAATGGATGTTGCGGCACTCTACACAAATATTCCGCACGACGATGGAATCCGAGCAGTACTTCACGCTTACAGGGAAGTAACCTTTGAAAAACTTGTTGATGGCCCTACACTAAGCACTCTTCTTCGGCTAATTCTAGAGCTTAACAATTTTGAGTTCGATGGAAAACACTGCGTCCAAATAAGTGGCACATCTATGGGAACACGCGTAGGGCCAAACTATGCCAATATATTTATGGGCGTCCTAGAGGGAGAATTTCTGAATAGGCAGAGCTTAAAGCCTATTAAGCGTTTCATTGATGATGTATTCCTTATTTGGACACACGGGCAGACGAACCTGCTAACCTTCATAGACGCGTTCAACTCTGCGAATCCCTCCATTTCTTTTTCTTACCAATACTCCCCGTCAACTGTTAATTTTCTTGACGTAAACGTCACCGTCTCAGAGGGCAAAGTGATCACTAAACTGTACTGAAAACCGACCGACCAGCAACGGTACCTACATTTTCAAAGCAGTCACGTCAAACATTGCAAAACGGGAATTGCCTATAGTCAAGCCCATGGTTTTCGTCCAATTTGCTTAAAGGAAGATGACTTCAATGATAATTGTCAGGAGCTATGCAGTGCACTTTTGAAACAAAAATATCCCGCTGAAATAATTGACAACGCTATAGACAGACCACAAAACCTGAATCGCTCAGACCTTCTCAGAGGCACCAAAACCTCCCACGACACCCCGCAAACGAACTTGGTCTTAACACATTCCGCATCTGTTCCCAAAGTCTCGTCTATACTAAAAAAAGCACTATAACATTCTCACCCAAAGTGAGTGTCTAAAACATATTTTTCTGGAGCCCGCACGGGTTGTGTACAGAAGAAACAAAAACATTAGGGATGTCCTGACCTCATCCAAAATAAGGACTCAAACGACCGGTGGATGCAGTCCTTGCGGGAAGCCTCGATGTCAAATATGCACGCACATGTCCACAACGGATACCGCGGTCAGTTCAGCCTCTGACTTTCGTCTAAAAATCAAAGGAAACCTGAACTGTGATAGTTCCAATGTGGTATATTTGCTCGAGTGTACGGTGTACCATCTACAATACATCGGGAAAACACAAAAGTCGTAGAGAACTAGGTTTAATAGTCACAAGTCACATTCCAAAACTCTACCATCTCCCCCATTGTCAAAACACGTTAACCTTCCTGTGCACTCTTTTTACAACCTTAGAACCACGATATTAGAATCTGGGATTGCTCTCACCATGATCGACTATTCCGCGAATCGTACCTCATTTACAAGTTAAATCCGCATCCTCAGGCATTAATGAGAGTTTGGGGAAATTATCGTCTTTGGTGGGTACCTAGGCCATTTTCACCATTTTTCTTTCTTTCCTTTTTTTGTTTTTGTTTTTGTTTCATTCGCCATTACGAACACTTTCGGCCACCATACGGTCCCCCCAACCCTTGTCTCTCCTTCTTTCCGCGCAATAGTAGCTGCATTCCAGTACGCCTCCGCTCCAGCCTTCCACTCCAGTCGAGAGGTGGGGGGCATTTGCCGTGGTTGGCAGCCCCCTTTGGGGGTAAATTTGATAACGCGAACGCGCCGTTCGCGCGGTCACTCACCATTTGCCATGAGCGCGGTTAACCCACCCCTCCGCTTCTTGGACAGTTTAGTTCACCCTAAAATTTCTCATTCATTGCTCACTTATTCGCATGCCTCCATTCTGCTGTGACATGCTTTGATCGTATACACGAAAACTTGTTGACCCTTACTGGCGAACTATTTAATAGCTGCTTCCACGCAGGACACACCTAGCTACTTCCTACCTAGCTAAACAATTGGTGGCGTTGCTGGCACGTGCGCTCTTCTGTGACTTCTGTAAACTTTTAAACTGCCCTGACATTCCCCACGCCGCCGGTAATTGGTATTTTTAGGAATGGATGTGTCAACGGCGGCCTCCGTTCTGTATTTGTTGTTCTTGTACTTTGCATTTCCTGTGTCGAGACGTTCCGTAAACCATTCATTTATTCCTGTATTTGTACGAAAAGTGTTTTTCAGCAGCTCCCTACCCAGTCTTCTTTTTTTATGGATGAAGTTGTATATTGCTGGGATTTTTAGAAAAGAGTTTGTCGTCTGCGGTACCGCATCTTCTTTCTTCATTTTTGTTGCTGTGGAGAGTTTTTGAGGAGCAGAAGGGTGCCAAAGTTTGTACGCACATGTATAGTGCCCTCCCTTCCTTGTTTCCTTCCCCAACCCGCCAATGTTCTTAACAAGGGTGCACTGTAGCATACCTTGTGCACCTATATAAGCTTGCGGCCTTCTACGGTCTATGAAACAAAAGATGAAGACTGGTCCTCCAGTCGAACAGTCGAAACGTCAGTAAACCCGTTTTTGTTTTTAATCGTGCATCTACCATTTTCTCAACTATATATATATATATATATATATATATATATATATATATATATATATATATATATATATATGTATATATATATATATATATATATATATATATATATATATATATATATATATATATATATATATATATATATAGATATATATATATATATATCGAAAGGCGTGGGTTCGGTCCCCACTCTGGGCGCGTGTTTTTCTTTCTTTCTTTCTTCCGTATATTTAAAAAAAATGTTAACCTCATTAGCCGTAGTAAAAAAAAGAGCCTAACCACACCCCTATGCCTCCTTTGACGTTGTAGATTGCCGACCTATATATATATATATATATATATATATATATATATATATATATATATATATATATATATATATATATATATATATATATATATATAGGGCGCAGTTGAACTTCTGAAGATAGTAGAAAACACGGGAAAAGAAAACTTTGAACAAGGTAAAATCACGATTGTTGCCAACGTTTCAGCAAAGAGACTTGCTTTCGTCAGGGCAATCTCTCGCCTGGCTGGGACGCTTTATTTAGGGGTAGGTCCCCAGGTGAGAGGGGAGAAAAAAAGAAGGAAGTGAAATGGAGAAAGCGGATTGGTTTGGGATGATGTGGTTGGTGTTCGGGGAATTTTTGGAGAGAAAGGATGAGAGGGTGTTTGTTGACCCACCGCGGGGCATAGGGAAAGGTTCTCAGAACCGCCGGAAGCAGACCAGGTGGTGACAGTGGGGTCCATATCAGAAACTACCTGCAAGCCTCAGGTCAAAAGAAAGGCTAGAGAAGGGGGGAAATAACTAGGTCAATGAAAAAAAGGAGAAAAAAAACAGGGAGGGAAACCACACAAACCCACACACAAAAGAAAACTCAATGACCCCGCAACTGAAATGGCACGTGTCACCCACGGCAACATTCCTGGAACAGGCCTGTCCTTAAACTCAAAAACGAAAAGATAAAGTTAGAGTGACGTACGGGGTACAAGACCACATGGGGTAAAAAAATAGAGAAAAAAAATAAATAAAGTGGAATTCCAAAAGCAAAGCTTGGAGGGATGCGGGCGAGTATTAAGCTAGACGCTAAGGAATGAAAAAAAAGGGAATTAGGTGACCAGGTAAGGACCAGAGGGAGCGGTAATATACTTTGGATAAGGTATATGCAAGACATTGCCTATTTCTGTATTCCCGGTGAATATAGCAAGGATTCCAAGTTGCCCCAAGGCGCATAAATTCCAGTAGGTTCCATGGAGTTGAATTGGTAAATTAAATAGGATTCTCGGTATTTCCTGTCCGTAGGAGACCTGAAGTTTGACTGAAGTATATACAACTTAAGGTCATTAAAATTGTGGCCTGGTTGGTTGAAATGCTGCGCTACAGCTATTGAGGAGTTTCTAAAAGTATCTGCCCGGTGACCATTAAGACGTAGGCTGATAGGTTGACTCGTTTCGCTTATATACTGTTTGTGGCACATTGAGCATTCCAACATATACACAATGTTGGATGAAGTGCACGTAAAACTTGAATTAATCTTGTGGACATAATTACTGGCTGTGCTTTTTACAATGCAGTCGGTCTGCAGGTGCCTGCAAGTATTGCATCTGGGGCGGGAGCAGGTGGCTATGACTGGTTGCTTTGAAGGCCCTGTTTTAGCATGCACTAAAATATCTTTTAGATTCCTGTTTCTCCGGTAGGTAACCCTTGGGGCTTCCGGGAAAGTTTTTCTAAGTCGGTCGTTACTGGCTAAAATGGGGTACTACTTGCGCAGTATATTGTTTACGTTTGGGAGGGCGTTTGAAAATTTAGTTATTAGGGCAGGCGGCCTGGCGCTTTAGTTTTGTCGCTGTTTGTTGAGCAGGTCATCCCTTTCGAGATTAGATGCACGTTGGTACGCCTGATCGAGCGAACTTTTGGGGTGGTTCCTGTTAATCAGGGTGGACTTCAGTTCATCTAGGTGCTCTACGTAGTCACTGTCATCACTGCATACTCTTCTAAGCCAGGTGGCTTGTCCTACAAAAATCCCTTGCTTGCAGTGTATCGGGTGATGGCTTTTATAGTCTAGGTACTGCTGCCTGTCAGTTGGTTTTTTAAAAAGGGTGGTTTTAAGTTTACCGTTGTCTAAAATGATGGTAGTATCTAGGAAGTTCACTTCTTTTTCAGAATACTGGCAGGAGAATTTAATAGTCGGATGCGAAGAATTCAGATGAGATATAAGCGTTTCTAGAGTCGCGCGACCGTGTTCCCAAATCATGAAGATGTCTATGTAGCGGAGGTAAACCTGGGGTTTATGCGGAAAAGAGCTTAATAGAGTGGCTTCAAAATGCCCCATGAAAATGTTGGCATAGGTCGGCGCGAATGGAGTACCCATGCTGGTTCCAAAAACTTGCAAAAAGTAAGAAGAGTCGAATTCAAAATAGTTGAGAGTTAAAACTAGTTTTAACAAAGTTATGTACACTTCTGGCGGATGTTAGTGCGGGTTCTCTGATAGAGCTTTTGAAATAGCTTCAATGCCTTCGACGAAATGGATGTTTGTATACAATGCGGCAACGTGAAAAGTAACAAGGAGGATTCCACTAGGTAGGCGCCCACCCTTATTTATCTGTTCTAGTATGCGGAGGAAGGGGGGGGGGGTGTCCTGAACGAATGAAGGAAGAAGAGTTGGAATGTCAGATGCTCCAACCCCTAAATCCCGCTCTTTCCTCAAAGCTCGAAAACTATCCGGCAAACAAACCAACTACAGATTTCATCTGAAAACGTACTCCTCGTATATCCAAAGCAAAAAGATCCCAAAAGGCCTCCGCCTAAAAGTTAGTTGTGCCCTTGGTGAGCTCCCTCCTGAACTAGCTGCCAGGTGGCAAGGTATTCTCAATAATGCTTCGCTTTCCCTCCTAGAAATTCTTAGAGACCACTGTACTAGCCAACTCAGCCTCTTCAACGACCAGATTGAAGCTCTTTCTCTAACTGAGCAGGAGAAAATAGATCTCAATGTTTTTATAAATCGTAAGGAAAATCATCTTAGTAATAGGCAAGCGGTTAGGTTTCAACGTGACCAGCTTCCCTCGCAAATTACAGCTTGCACTGTAGAAAATCAGCCTCTCAATAGCCCGGACAATGGAGTATTAGGTCATGCAATGTTGCCCCCCGATAGAGAGATTGCTTTAGTAGAACCGCATCCCCCAGCCAATAATCCTATAGAAAAAACGAGCTCCCTCACTTCCGGCCCCAGCAACGTCATTGACATTTCAAAAACACTAACGGCCGACGAAAAAGGTATCCTAGAACGAGGTCTAACTTTCTGTCCCACAAATAACCGTGTGAATGAATACGAGTTACATAAAGATCTCACTGAATTTTCTCGGAGAATGAGACTAAGCGAGTTTTTTTTCAGAAAAGCAGGACCAACCTGACATTACCGAATGCACCCTGCACCCTCCTAGCACTTGGACTCCAGATGTAGATCAATCTCCAGAATTACATCTGTACTTAAAATCAGTATCAAGAGAAATATTGGCAACAACCAAACGATCAAAAAAGCGCAAGAACCTAACTCAGTCGGAAGAAGTTACCCTGAATAGCCTATCAGCCAGAACCGACGTAGTCATAAAGCCAGCCGACAAAGGTGGTAGCGTAGTTGTTTTACCTATGGGAAAATACAAAGACGATGCTTATAGGCAGCTCAATAACCCTTGCCACAACAAGCCCTTAGATAACGATCCGAGCGAGGAATACAGCCTAAAAATCCTTCAGAGCCTCACAGATCTGCGATCCAGAGAATTAATAACGACCACTGACTTAAATTTCATGAAACCGAATAATAAGCAGGCAGGCCGTTTTCACCTCCTCCCAAAAATCCACAAAGTCCCCGTAGAATTATTGTTCACTGCGGCCGACATTCCTCGCAGACCCATAGTTTCGAATAACAATACCCCAACAGAAGCATTATCTCTGTTTCTGAATCATTACCTATCTGACATTCCGACTCTTCTCCCTTCATTCGTTCAGGACATTCGCCACCTCCTCCGCATAATAGAATAGATAAATAAGGGTGGGCGCCTACCTAGTGGAATCCTCCTTGTTACTCTTGACGTTGCCGCATTGTATACAAACATCCCTTTCGTCGAAGGCATTGAAGCTATTTCAAAAGCTCTATCAGAGAACCTGCACCAACATGCGCCAGAAGTGTACATAACTTCGTTAAAACTAGTGTTTAACTCTCAACTATTTTGAATTCGACTCTTCTTACTTTTTGCAAGTTTTTGGAACCAGCATTGGTACTCCATTCGCGCCGACCTATGCCAACATTTTCATGGGGCAAATTGAAGCCACTCTATTAAGCTCTTTTCCGCATAAACCTCAGGTTTACCTCCGCTACATATACGACATCTTCATGATTTGGGAACACGGTCGCGCGACTCTAGAAACGTTTATATCTCATCTCAATTCTTCGCATCCGACTCCTCCTGCCAGTATTCTCCTGCCAGTATTCTGAAAAAGAAGTGAACTTCCTAGATACTACCATCATTTTAGACAACAGTAAACTTAAAACCACGCTTTTTAGAAAACGAACTGACAGGCAGCAGTACCTAGACTATAAAAGCCATCACTCGAGACACTGCAAGCAAGGGATCTTTGTAGGACAAGCCACCAGGCTTAGAAGAGTATGCAGTGATGACAGTGACTACGTAGAGCACCTAGATGAACTCAAGTCCACCCTGATTAACAGGAACCACCCCAAAAGTTCGCTCAATCAGGCGTACCAACGTGCATCTAATCTCAAAAGGGATGACGTGCTCAACAAACAGCGACAAAACTAAAGCGCCAGGCCGCCTGCCCTAATAACTAAATTTTCAAACGCCCTCCCAAACGCAAACAATATACTGCGCAAGTACTACCCCATTTTAGCCAGTAACGACCGACTTAGAAAGACTTTCCCGGAAGCCCCAAGGGTTACCTACCGGAGAAACAGGAATCTAAAAGATATTTTAGTGCATGCTAAAACAGGGCCTTCAAAGCAACCGGTCATAGCCACCTGCTCCCGCCCCAGATGCAAGACTTGCAGGCACCTGCAGACCGACTGCATTGTAAAAAGCACAGCCAGTAATTATGTCCACAAGATTAATTCAAGTTTTACGTGCACTTCATCCAACATTGTGTATATGTTGGAATGCTCAATGTGCCACAAACAGTATATAGGCGAAACGAGTCAACCTATGAGCCTACGTCTTAATGGTCACCGGGCAGATACTCTTACAAACTCCTCAATAGCTGTAGCGCAGCATTTCAACCAACCAGGCCACAATTTTGATGACCTTAAGTTGTATATACTTCAGTCAAACTTCAGGTCTCCTAGGGACAGGAAATACCGAGAATGTTATTTAATTCACAAATTCAAATCCATGGAACCTACTGGAATTAATGCGTCTAGGGGCAACTTGGCATCCTTGCGATATTTACCGGGAATACAGAAATAGGCAATGTCTTGCATATACCTTATCCAAAGACTATTACCGCTCCCTCTGGTCCTTACCTGGTCACGTAATTCCTTTTTTTTCATTCCTTTGCGTCTAGCTTAATACTCGCCCGCATCCCTCCAACCTTTTCTCTTGGAATTCCATTTTATTTTTTTTTTCTCTATTTTTTTTTTACTCCACGTGGTCTTGTGGCCCATACGTCACTCTAACTTTATCTCTTCGTTTTTGAGTTTCAGGAGAGGCCTGTTCCAGGAATGTTGCCGTGGGTGACACGTGCCATTTCAGTTGCCGGGTCATTGCTTTTTCTTTTGTGTGTGCGTGTGTGTGGTTTCCCTCCCTGTTTTTTTTCTCCTTTTTTTTCCTTGACCTAGTTATTTCGCCCCTTCTCTAGCCTTTCTTTTGACCTGAGGCTTGCAGGTAGTTTCTGATAAGGACCCCACTCTCACCGCGTGGTCTGCTTCCGGCGGTTCTGAGAACCTTTCGCTATGCCCCGCGGCGGCTCAACAAACACCCTCTCATCCTTTCTCTCCAAAAATTCCCCGAACACCAACCACATAATACCAAACCAATCCGATTTCTCCATTTCACTTCCTTCTTTCCTTCTCCCCTCTCACCTGGGACCTACCTCTATATAAAGCGTGCCAGCCAGGCGAGAGATGGCCCTGACGAAAGCAAGTCTCTTTGCTGAAACGTTGGCAACAATCGTGATTTCACCTTGTTCAAAGTTTTCTTTTCTTATATATATATATACTGGCAGCAGTGACAGCACAGCGGCCCGTGCATCACGCTTTTCTTCTGCATTTTGCAATGATAATTCTCGGACAACAGTGACACAGGCCTACCCGAAGCCCGAAGGATCGACGCATGGAATCAGCTCTGCTGCGAAAACGCCGTTGCGAAGGCCGGTAATCAGCGCCCGGAACTGTCCGACCTGGTTTGGCTGCGCGAGAACTTGATTCTCGCATCCTGCGCATCTCCTGCTGGCGCCAACGGCGACTACCAACCCTTCAAAAGGAGCTGTCCGGTGTGCAACGGCTTTACTGGCAGCAGAGACAGCACAGCGGCCCGTGCATCACGCTTTTCTTCTGCATTTTGCAGGTTGGTTGTGTATTTTTTAACGCCTATCTCTAACTTTACAAATATTTGCTGTCGCTGCTGCCCAAATTTGTCAACCTTTGAGTGTGTGGATTTTTTGTACTTGAAACTAACATTTCTCAGATGGCACCACCCATGCAACAGCTGATCAATGAACTTAAGGATGAACTGCGCGCTGAGATAAAAAATGTACGAAAGACGGTGGAGCGGGACTTGCGTGCGGAAATGAGGGACTTTAGGACGGAGTTTCGTGACGAGGCGAACAGCACTGAATACTTCAACAAAGTCTTTGAGGAGATTGAGAAGGACTACAAGACTATTAAGGCTCACAATGAGACCCTTCAAGAACAAAACACTGCTCTGCGCACGGAATGCGATGCCTTGACGAAACGGTTGGTCGATGCCGAGTCCCGCCTAGTTCACTCCGAGCAATATTCTCGTAGCAATAACATTGAGATCAAAGGAATTGAGCAGAAACCAGGTGAAGATGTTGTCGAGATTGTGCAAAAACTTGGAACTCTCGCTGATGTCCCCGTGACACCAGACGACATCGAGGCCTGTCACCGTGTTCCCTCTAAGGCAAAGCCTAACTGCATTGTTGTGCAGTTTGCTCGGCGGCAAAAGAGAGACGCCCTCCTTGATAAGGCTCGAAAATTGCGACTGAACAACAAGGATTTTGGAAACACTACCAACTCACCGGTCTACGTGAACGATCACTTATGCCCTGTTCTAAAACGTCTTCTTAGCACGGCTGTCGCAAAAAAGAAAGCTGCGGGTTGGAAGTACGTGTGGTCACGACGTGGAAACATTTATGCTAAGCAGACCGATGACTCTGCTACAGTTGTCATACGTCATGAGCGCGGCCTCGAGAAAATCGAGTGAAGGTGTGCGTTCCGTTTCATGGCGGATCTGACACTTTTCTTCGTCTGCATGCATCTACGTTCTCGAACTGGTGACAAGCCACACGTCGAGCAAAGGTCTTGTCTCACATTCACAGAATATGTTTCCGTTTCAATTTTTCTTGTTCTGTGCATGCAATGCTATCAGGCGCACCAACATACACGCCCAGCAGGCGGTTACAGCCGATACAGAGGCTTTTTGTCAATCTTTTCCACCTTGATATTCTCGATAACTCATTTTCTTATAGACACGCCCCCCATCGAACACGCCCATTGTCTCGTCCTGCACTTACACTGGCCCATATTTTTGCCACCCCTTGTAAGCCATGCTTTCGTTTCGTGAAAAACCCATAGATTTACCGGAGCTACAGCAGGTCTTAAACTAACCCGTCTCGCCTTTGAATTGCATGCATCTAAACTTGCAGTCTGGTAGAAACAAGTACAATGATGTGGAATGTTTTTTTAATGAAACGAATATGCTTTTTGGTGTGATTATGTTTACTGAAACATGGTTCGAATGCGAAGAAGATGTATTTGCCTGGCCCAAATATAAATCATACTATATGAACCGTACTGGAAAGCGGGGAGGGGGGGTATGCATGATGATCTCGAATATTATGCAATGTGAATTGATTTCCGAATTTTCTTTGATTACGCCTGACTATGAAGTTGTTACTGTTAAATCTGGATCGTATATTATTTCTACGTGTTATCGCCCACCCAGTGGGGATATTTCCAATTTTCTTGCATTTTTAGATCGTTTTCTGGAGTTTATAACTTTTCATAGATACCAACTAATCCTGGGCGGAGATTTTAATATTAACATGCTCCTTGACAGCTCTATAAAGACTGAATTCGAAACAACGTTAAACTTTCATTGTTGTCAAAACACCATAGCCCTACCCACAAGAATAACCGAAAACACACAGACCCTTCTTGACCTTTTCATCACAAACGTCGACATCGGATGCGTGTTAGCTGGTGTAATCACATATGCAATTAGTGATCATTTACAAATTTTCTTATCTCTTGAACAAACGAACAAAACTTGCACAAATACACATATCGTCGAATAAACCCGGTCACGTTATCCTCATTCCGGCAGCTTGTAACAGACACAAATTGGGATGATGTTCTTATAGACGAAAACCCTGAATCAGCTTACAATACATTTATGAATAAGTTTACGGCTGCTTATGATTTTTCTTTTCCTTATAAGACACACACCCCATCAAACAAAGCACGCAAACCATGGGTTACAAAAGATATTCTGAAACTAATTAGAAAGCGTGACCGACTGTACGGCCGTTTTATTAAACCAGGTGTCCTCAACTATTAAAGTTATTTAAAGAATTTAGAAATTACGTTACCAAAGAGCTGAGGGCTGCTGAAAAATGCTATTACCTCAATCTCTTTAGCTCATCAACAAGACGCTCAGAAGACGTTTGGAGAGTTTTAAATTCTTTAGTTCAACGCTCGCCAGAGCCCATCAGCCGCATAATTAAAGATGATCATGAAATAACTGGGGTAGATTTGGCTAATGCTTTTAATAACCATTTCTTGTCTGTAGCCCCCACATCCACAAGCCAAAGACGTAATCCATCATTTATGAAATCATGTAACCAAAATTGCATGTTTTTAGACCCAACTGATCCCAGAGAAATTATAACAGTTTTCATGGAATTAAAAAATAGCAAATCAGAGGATGCATATGGTTTTCAGATTATACCTGTCAAATACGTAATCGATGTTATATCAAGCTGCTTAGCTCACATTTTTAACGCCTGTATTTTAACTGGTATATTTCCAACTAGCATGCAACTTCCAAGAGTCACAGTAACATAAGAAAGGAAACCGCAATGAATTTTCCAACTACCGTCCGATATCTATTTTACCCGTTTTTTCAAAGGGCCTGGAAAAAACAATTCTAAAACGTTTAACTTCCTTTGCTGATCGATTCCAAATATTAACCTCAGCTCAATATGGTTTCCGAAAACACATGTCGACTGAATTGGCGCCACTAGCACAAAAAGAGTATTACTAGAAAATTTTGAAAATAAAAATATGGTTCTCGGCGTTTTTTTGGATTTCACAAAAGCCTTTGACCTTATTAACCATGATATACTCCTTCTTAAACTGGAACATTATGGATTCCGTGGCAACGTACTATCTCTATTATCTTCTTATTTACAGTATCGCTGTCAGTTTGTTGACATAAACCGCAACCATTCTACAATACAACCCGTAAAATCAGGTGTCCCGCAGGGGAGCATACTAGGCCCATTTATTTTTATTCTATATATAAATGAAGTCGTCAATATTGATGTTTCTGTTAAGTATATTATATACGCTGATGACACTAGTTTGTTTTTCGCTGGTAAATCCGGAGTTAATTTAACCGAATGCGCCAACAAAACACTGCAACTCATAAACAATTGGGCTTTCCAAAATGATCTGCAGATTAATATCAGTAAAACTAAGGCAATATTATTTCGTCCAAGGAATACAGTCTTTAAACTTCTTCCCATACGAATTAACAATACAGAGATAGAAACTGTGCCGTCTTTCAAAACTCTAGGTGTTTATTTCACAGAGCACATGTCATGGGATAAGCACGTCAACTATATAGTGGGGAAATTATCTGGTGTTACCGGTTGTTTGCGACAACACTGCCTTTATTTTCCTGTTTCAGTCAATGTTATTTTTTATAATTGTCTGTTTTCGTCATTGTTGAGTTACGGTGCGCTGGTATGGGGAACAACCACGCTTGAAAACTTAGACAGACTGCTCGTGGTACAAAAGCGGATGGTACGTATAATGAGTAAAGTACACTACTTGTCCCATACAAGCTCTCTGTTTCAAGAACATAGAATTATTAATGTAAAGTCTCTCTACAGATATAAATTACTCCGGTATTACAAATCACAAATAATAAAAAACACCAACCTACTGGCAACACTTGCACAACTTCGAAAAACCGTAAACACATATAACATCCGTCATCTCGAGCAATGGAGAGGGAATACATGCCGTACTAACTACGGAAAACGAATGCTTAAATTTTGTTTACCATCTTTGCTTAACGAATTTTACCTTGTACCAAATGTCGACATTTTTTCTGTTTCGTTCAAGGATTTGCGGAACATGTTCTTTTGATTCCGTTGTTTTGTAGAATTCTGCTGTTCCTCTTTTTCTGTATTTTGTTTATTTTCACATTTTCAGTGCATTTGTGCTTCCGTGCTACCGGTTTTTTCTGTTTATATTTTAGCCCTTCTTTTAAAAGTAAAACCTACGTAATCATGGGTTACTTAAACAATGCCTAGTATTTACCTGGTTATAAACATGTATTGTGTAGTTGTTTATGGTCTGTAACTCTTATGATTTCCTTTTTTGTAGTGACCGTGTTTTGTCACTGCTCTACTTATGAGAGTTCGATGTTGTGAGAAGAAAAATAATGTACCTTGCAAAAGATGTATGTGCCCTTTGTGGCACTCACTAGGTGCATTTTTTTTACCTGAACTGGTGCAGATTAGTGCAGTGTCGTGAAAACCAGTGCAGAGGGTTACTGAGGATATCAATAAGTAAAAAAAATGAACATATGCTGCACTCCTTGCACCAGTGCAGCCAGTTCAGGTTAAAAAAATGCCTCTACTGTATGCCATGTAGGGGGCATGGACCCCGTCAAGCCACTATATGGCTTTTTGTCCATGCCCCCAAACATCACTGATGTTGAAATAAAAATTAAATGAAATGAATATATATATATATATATATATATATATATATATATATATATATATGTATATATATATATATATATATAAATTTGAAAAATGGCCGCGGACGTAACTAGTATCAAGGAAGACAACAAAACAGCGCATGATTCACTCGCCGTGATTCACAAGAAGTTGGATGTGCTGACACACCTAGAAAGTAGAATAACTGAAGTTGAAGAAAGAGTGGATGGAATCGAAGCTACCCTGTCAAGGTTCGGAAAACAGATAGATGACATGTAAAATCGTAGTCGGCGCTCCAATCTTATCATCTACGGCATTCCAGAAGCAGAAAATGAAACAACTGAAGACCTTGAGTCCGAGGTGGTAAACAAGCTAATCCAGGACAAACTTAAGGTAACCATCTCTAGGATCGAAAGTATACACCGTCTAGGTGCAAAAAGGGAGGACAAAGCGCGGCCTGTTATGTTTTAGCTACTCGATTTCAGGAACAAAATAAAAATACTGAAGAACTGCCCCAAACTCAAAGGTACCAAGATTTCTGTCAGCGAAGATTTTTCTGTCAGAGTACGTAACATCAGACAGCCGCTTTGGGAGAGTTGCAGAATTAACCGGGATAACCGTGAGACAGTCTCGCTGGTATATGACAAGATCAAATTAAATGATACACTCTACATGTGGGACGAAGAAAGGGGCGTCAAAGCAGAAGTACCAAAAAACCGCTCAAGCCAAAGAACAGAGTAAACCAACGTGAAGTACTAAACGCATCTGTGTGATTAATGTAAACGCGAGAAGTGTGGTGAACAAGATAGTGAACTGGAAGCGTTTTTAGTGGAACATTCCCCCGACATTGTTACCATTAGTGAAACGTGGCTTTCTTGTAATGTCTGCAGCACCATACCTTCCCGCCGGGCTATGTTGTTCTCCGAAAAAACAGGTGCACCCGTGGGGGTGGCGTTGCAATCCTAGTCAGGGATAATGTACCCGTTACACCAATGCTTGACGTTAACGGTATAGAAGCCCTGTGGTGTAAAGTTACGATGGGCAAGTTTTCCATTTACATGGGAACAATGTATCGTCCGCTGGGAGCAGGCTCTAATGCGATACATGTCCTGAATGAATATATGCAACGGCACCTTCATGACTCAAAAAAAAATTATTCTGACCGGTGACTATAACCTTCCTGTCCTTGAGTGGGAATACCTTCAAAGTGGAACCGCCGAAAAGGCCAGCGCTGAAGCACTGATTGATTTAACATATAACTTCGGACTAAAGCAATAATTTTGCAACCCACACGTGTCACTGCTTCTTCGCAGAATATTCTGGATCTAACATTTGTGAGTGATACCATTTTAACAGATGGCCTTTCTTGGGAAGTTACCGAGGGCATATCTGATCACAAGGCAACAAAATGTTGGTTATCGTTTCCGAGTGTATGTAACGGGAGAGTGAAAAAACGTATATATGACTGGGATAACGCTGATGACGTCAGTGTGCTTGACTACATGAAAATTTCATACCCAGCTTTTGAACTTCTTTCAAACGACCCAATGGTATCAGTTGACTGCTTGTGGATACGTTTTAAGACAAATGTGGAAGACTGTTTATCTAAACATATTCGAACTAAAATAAAAACAGCGAAAAAACTAACCCTTGGATAACAAGAGAGATCATACATCTCAAGCGCAAGCTATCAAGACTTCGAAAGCTCAAAAACAAATATTGCTCACAAAGGTATGAAAACGACATTGGCGTAAAATCTCGAACTCTTAAAACTTTAGTTCGAAATGCTAAAGATAAGTACATGAATGTTACGTTAGGCAACATTATAAAAGCTTCCCCGGATAAGTTTTGGCGATACTTAAATTCGGGAAAACACAAACATAGTAACTTGCCGCCTGCAGACGCATTCCTTAAAGCTGAGCAGTTTAATAAATATTTTCAGTCTGTATTTACTGTCGATAACGGCATTACGCCCCCCTCTAACCCCCGAAGTTTCGATAAGAGCACGCTTGAAGAATTACATTTAAGTGAAGCCGGAATTCTGTCCTTCTTACTCGCCCCAGATATTAAAAAATCATGTGGTCTTGACAACATACCGAATCCTTTCCTTAGAAGATACGCGGAGTGGGTTAGCAAATACCTGCTGCTTATCTATAAACAATCCTTAGATACATGTGCGTCCCCAGAGATTGGAAAATAGCTAAGGTAGTTCCGATCCGTAAGTCAGGAAATGAGACCCATCTTTCAAATTTTCGACCTATTTCACTCACTTGCACTGCCTGTAACATAATGGAACATATAGTACTGAAACACATATTAGCCTTTGTTGAGGCAAATAACGTGACCAATAAAAATCAACACGGGTTTCAAAAAGGGCGCTCAACTACTGCTCAATTGCTATAAACTTTTCACGACCTTGCACGAACAGTAGACAAGCGTGGGCAGGCGGATATTGTAATTCTTGACCTATCAAAGGCTTTCGATCGCGTTTCACATCCAAAATTGCTATTTAAACTCCTTAACATTGTCGGATCCGGAAAAATTACAAATTGGTTATCCGCGTATTTGTCACATAGTTTGCAGTACGTAGAACTTGAAGGACAATGCTCAGATACGGTGCAAGTTACGTCGGGTGTCGCACAAGAACCAGTATTAGGCCCCGTCTTGTTTCTTTTGTTTATAAATGAGATCTCAAATAAGATAGATGCAACAGTACGGTTGTTTGCAGATGATTGCATTATCTACAGAGATATAAACACTCAGAACGATCAAATTTTGCTAAATAACGCGCTAAAAAGCATTTCTAAATGGTGCCACGACTGGCAAATGTTCCTTAACTTCGACAAGTCTGTATGTATGACTGTTACTAGAAGAAAAAGTGCCATCCATGTAGCAGAATATGATTGATGGACACGTTCTTAAAAGAGTGGATGAATACAAATATTTGGGAGTTATTATCTCTGCTGGCCTGAAGTTTAATAAACACGTATCGTATATTACTGCTAACCCCCTTTCTGCGCTCTACTCTCTCAAGCGCTCCCTGAAATCAGCTTCATCTGAGACCAAACTACTTGCCTACATTTCCATAGTACGCTCTATACTAGAATACGGGATAATAAGCTGGTTCCCACTCACTTAAACGTGCGTAGAAAAATTAGAAAGTGTTCAGAGAAAAGCCGCTAGATTTATTTTCAACAAGTACCGACGCCACGACTCTCCCACAGAGCTTCTCGCCCGTACTGGCCTCCCAACTATCAGCAGTCGCGCTAGAATCCTGCGCCTAAAATTTCTATTTGTTCCTTTAAATGATGGACTGAGGATTGAAAAAACTCATTTCTTAACACGCGTCTAATACCAGAAGCACTACAGCGAAACACAGCCGACGTTTAACCGAATTTAGATTCCACACAGACACATTCACGTACCCATTTTTCCCCCAAGCAATCATAGATTGGAAAGCGTTACCAGATGACGTGGTTGCATGCAGAACCATTGATGCCTTTACGTCGGCAGAATCAAGCCTGGACCATGTCTGAGCAGTGCCCGTATAACTTATCTATTGTGGTTTTCAGTCTGTCATTTTTGTGCGCATGTGCATCTTCTTTATACCATTCACCCGTCGTCATCTTTATCCCCCAGGATGACTTTTGGTTCACAAAAATGGTATATTGTGTAATCTTCAATAATTTACAGCCGCAGCTTTCCTATAGGGTTCTTATTTTTCAGGTTTTACGTTTCCCTTCTGCAAATAGATTATTGTAAACGCGAAGTGTGCTTTGAATTTCTTTCTGGTATGTGCTATGTCATTCCTCCGTTTTAAACGCGAAGTGGGCTACGAACGTTTATTTGACGTGTGCTATGTCATTGTGCTGAATGCATCACCCAATTCCTGCAAAAGCATTCACTAAGAGGCTAGCAGTATGGTCTAAAAAAATAAAATAAATAAATATATATAGCGGATCACAATGAGAAATGAGGGGCTCGTTGAATTAAGACAGAAATAAGGGTTGGCAGTCAGAAAACCACGGAAAGCAAAGGGGAGAATATAGTTTGTTATGGAAACAGATAAAAGATTTGGAAAGACAGAAAGAAAGTGGAGAAAAAAAATCCCACCCGGCGGGAATTTTTTCTCCACTGTGTTTCTGTCTTTCCAAATTCTTTATCTGCTTCAATACCGGGTCTACGCGAGCTAATAAAGCAGGAACTGGCTTTCCTTGTGCCTCCCTCGGTACCTAGAACTGACGTTCACCGAGTCTCTGACCACGCCGTGGTGTCTCCACTGCCTTTTGCTCCCAGTGCTCCGGTTCTAACGGCGCCTCTCCCTGAACCTGCATGTTCGCCTCTGGAAACTGTCTCTGCCCCCGTCACTCGACCGCCTTTCCCTTCGCATTCAAGCCATGTCCATCCTTACCCAGTGCCACCTGCTGCTCCTCCTTAGTTTGTGTACGGCTACCCGACTTTGCATCGTCCGCG